>NC_041220.1:8839897-8936947 GCF_002837175.3 Physeter macrocephalus
GCGTCCCCTGCATCGGCAGGCGGACTCTCAACCACTGCGCCACCAGGGAAGCCCTAAAACTTTTTTTCATTTCTCAATTTTCAGAAAATATTCTAGTCTTAAGCATTCATTATAGCTTATAATTTAAAAA
Source organism: Physeter macrocephalus (assembly GCF_002837175.3). Lineage (NCBI taxonomy): Eukaryota > Metazoa > Chordata > Mammalia > Artiodactyla > Physeteridae > Physeter > Physeter macrocephalus. Next base: position 8,840,028 of record NC_041220.1, read on the forward strand.
ACCTTAAGGTATGTTAAAAACGACCCCAAAACACTAAATTCAAATTTAACTGGACTTCCTACATTTTCATTTGCTAAATCAGGTAACCCCATCATAGGATTAAATACAGATTTCTGTTTTATCATGGTTTTAAAAATGGCTTAATTACCAGACATACTGAGTAGAGATGGCCACCCAATAAGATTAGCCAGGAATCAACAGACAAACTAATATCTATCACTCTTATAAATAATTTTAATAAGTTTTCTGAACTTATTTAGTTTAGTATTTATTTTAAACAATTTAGTTTAGAAATAAATAATCCAATAAAAAAATAGGAAAAAGAAAACTGTGACATTTAGAAAAACTATGTTTTGAGTCCTGATCCTACGATTAAGTGAACATATGCCATTGGAAAGCCATTTATCCTCTATAACTTTATAAAATGATCCTAGCTCCTTTTTCTTGGAAGAAAACAAAGACCTAGATTAAACTATGAAAGCTCCTTTATACCCATTCCTCTCTCACTCCCTTCCATAGAAGTAATCACTGCTATAGTATGAATATTTTTGCCCTCTCAAAATTCGTATGTTGAAACTTAATCCCCAGCATGTAGGTGTTAGGAGATGGGGTCTTTGGGAGGTGCTTAGGTCATAAGGGTGGATCACTCGTGGATGGTACTGGAGACCCGAGGAAGCTCCCTCGCCCCTCCTGCTATGTCAAGACACAGCACAAAGATGGCCATCTATGAACAAGGAAGTGGGCTCTCACCAGACATCTAATGTGCAGGTGCCTTGTCTTGGACTTCCCAGCCTCCAGAACTATGAGAAATAAATGTTTGTTGTTTATATGCCACCCAGTCTGTGGTATTCTGTTATAGCACCTTGAACAAACACACTAATCATTGCTGTGTATCATGCCCAACATTTTGTATGCATTTATAGACATACATGTATTTATGGACATGTCTTTTTTTTTTTTTTTTTGCAGTATGCGGGCCTCTCACTGCTGTGGCCTCTCCCGTTGCGGAGCACAGGCTCCGGACGCGCAGGCTCAGCGGCCATGGCTCACGGGCCCAGCCGCTCCGCGGCACGTGGGATCTTCCCGGACCGGGGCACGAACCTGTGTCCCCTGCCTCGGCAGGCGGACTCTCAACCACTGCGCCACCAGGGAAGCCCTGTCATTTTTTATTTAGAAAAATGAAATCATATTTCACACATTATACTGAGACTTTCATTTTCATTTATGTCTTGAATGTCTAAAACTATTTATTTAATTTTACTAAATATAGGTAATACACACAGCTGTGACAAGCAGACTCTAACAGCCTCTCTATGATCCCCACCTCCTGGTACTCACACCCTTGAGTAATTCCCTACTCTTGAGTGGGGAATGGTCTAAAGACTTGTATTAACAAACAGAAAAAGGCAAAGGTAATTGGATGTCCCACAGAAGTACAGGATGTAAAATTTTGACTTGCGTTTTACTAGCAGACTCCTCCCATTGCCTTCTCCATTTGCATGCTTTGATGAAGCAAGCTGTCATGTTGGAGAGGAACAAAGGCCTCCAGCCAATAAACAACTAGGAACTGAGGCTCTCTGTCCAACAGTCCTCAAGGAGCTGAATCCTACCAACAATCGTGTAAGCCTGGAAGTTAGATCCTTCCACAATCCAGTCTTCAGATGAGACTCCAGCCTTGGCCAACACTTCAGTTACAGCTTTGTGAAGACTCCTGACACAAGGGACCCAGCAAAGCCACACCTGGTTACCTGACCTACAGAAACTCTGAGATAATAAATGTGTGTTATTTTAAGTTTCTACATTTGTGGTAATAGTGCTACACAGTAATAGGTAACTAAGGCACACATGATACTAAATTTAAAAGCTATAAAAGTTATTTCTGTGAAAATTTAAGTCTCCTTCCCATCCTTGTCTCTAGCCAATCAGATCCCCTTCCCAGAGGCAACACCGTTACAAGCATCAATTCATATCATCAGTCTGAAAGCACTTTAAATGTTTAAAAGACATTAATAAAGGTAGTTCGATCATTATTCATACTAAAATTCCAAGATTTACAAAAGACACTAAGATTTTGAATTAGCAGAAGATGAGAACAACAGGCATCATTACATAATTATCTCACAAGGGACTACATGGAAGGGGCAGGAAAAGTGACAGGTATCAGATGAGCACATGCAATAAGGGTTATTTACACATGGCAGCAATTCCAAGCACTTTCATAAGACTGTGTTTAACGAACTATTGCTCATAAGCAGAAAGAGTTCCAAAGATCATTAAACACACCCTCAATACCACTGCTTCAGTGTCCTATGCTGACTGTAAAGCAAGGCATTATCAGGATGAGTGAAAACAAACGAGAAAGCATTGTACTGCATGGCTCAAAGCCAGGCCCCTGTATCTGACACCGCGCATGGAATACCGTTCATCAGACCACAAAATGGCTTGATGTAGCTAGAAATGACAGTGATGGAACTAGGGTGAGAGACTGACTTACGCGCTTGAGTTAAAGAATAGATTAAAAAAGGAAAGAGCTTTCATCTGGAACAGGAGTGAGCCCTTTTCTGTAAAGGGCCAGAAGGTAAATATTTTTAAGCTTTGCAAACCAGATGGTCTCTTTCCCAGATACTCAACTCTACTGTCGTAGCACTAAAGCAGCCATAGACACTACATAAATAAATGGGCGTGGCCATGTTCCAATAAGACTTCATTTACAAAAGTAAGGAGTGGATTTGACCCAAGAGCTTGTTGACCCCTGATCTAGAAGGGTAAAACAAAGGATGAGTACAGCTGAAGTCTTTCAATTTGGACCCGATTAAAAAACTTAGATACCAAGAAAAAAATCTCCTAGCTCATGCCAATTCCTGTGCTGCTTTCTGAATACACTGATTTGACTATCATTGAAGATATCTTTATTTGTTTATTTTTACCTTTTTATCCAAGTATAGTTGATTTACAATGCTGTGTAGTTTCTGGTGTACAACAAAGTGAGTCAGTTATATTTATATTTATATATTCTTTTTCAGATTCTTTTCTTTTATAGGTTATTACAAGATATTGAATATAGTTCCCTGTGCTATACAGTAGGTCCTTGTTGTTTATCTATTTCTATATAGTCATGTGTATCTGTTAATCCCAAATTCCTAATTTATCCCTGCCCCCCTCTTCCCCTTTGGTAACCATAAGTTTCTTTTCTATGTCTGTGAGTCTGTTTCTGTTTTGTAAATAAGTTCATTTGTATCATTTTTTAGATTCCACATATAAGTGACATCACATGATATTTGTCTTTGACAAATACGTCACTTAGTATGATAATCTCTAGGTCCATCCATGTTGCTGCAAATGGCATTATTTCACTCTTTCTTATGGCTGAGTAATATCACATTATATATATATATATATATATATATATATATACACACACACAATGTATATATGTGGTATATATATATTTACCACAGAAGATATCTTTTTTTATTTGAACCAAAACTGCTGCCATTTTTACTGATTTTCTGCCCATCTAGAACCCGAGTTGTCTTAGAACTAAAAGAGAACCACAAGTTAAGAACTGCCCCTCTTTTTCTCAATGCCCTGTCTTCCTACCATTCCTCTTCCAGCTGTTTGGGAGATTCTAGGACTACAACGATAGTACTAGATTGGGAAATGCTATCTTTAATAGAGGTCTCCTCTTTATCTTTTGGGATTTGTACTACCTGTTTTTTTTTTCAATGATACTTTTTTATTAGCCAAACAAGTACCTACAATCCGTATTTTTAAACTCTATTGACTGAAATTAGTGTTTTTAAGCATTTGATACTAAAATTATGTTGCTTCAAGGCAACTAAATTTAATGTTTATAAGTCCATGTCTAGTCCATATAACTAGACATTTTCTATTTTTGTGCTAAAGTTACTCAAACCTTATAAGTTTTATTAATTTCGTAGCATTCTTTTCCCAGATCGTTCAAATACGTATTATGTATTTTTATGTTTCATGGATTTTTGTTAAAAAAAAAAAAACTCCAGTCCTTCGTGTGGGCGAAAGAGCTACACACAGATAGCCATATGTTCACACATAGCTGGTACAGTAGAATAAAATTTAACTGATTTTATTTCCCGGTCCTAGTTCTCCTGTTCACATGGCTAACACTCAGGATAGAAGACAGGACCACAAGAACTAAATGAGTTGCCCAATCGTATGAAACTACTCTGAAGGTAAAATATATGTTAGGAAAATAGACTTCCTGTGTGTTTATTTTTACCTTTTTATCCAAGTATAGTTGATTTACAATGCTGTGTAGTTTCTGGTGTACAACAAAGTGAGTCAGTTATATTTATATTTATATATTCTTTTTCAGATTCTTTTCTTTTATAGGTTATTACAAGATATTGAATATAGTTCCCTGTGCTATACAGTAGGTCCTTGTTGTTTATCTATTTCTATATAGTCATGTGTATCTGTTAATCCCAAATTCCTAATTTATCCCTGCCCCCCTCTTCCCCTTTGGTAACCATAAGTTTCTTTTCTATGTCTGTGAGTCTGTTTCTGTTTTGTAAATAAGTTCATTTGTATCATTTTTTAGATTCCACATATAAGTGACATCACATGATATTTGTCTTTGACAAATACGTCACTTAGTATGATAATCTCTAGGTCCATCCATGTTGCTGCAAATGGCATTATTTCACTCTTTCTTATGGCTGAGTAATATCACATTATATATATATATATATATATATATATATATATACACACACACAATGTATATATGTGGTATATATATATTTACCACAGAAGATATCTTTTTTTATTTGAACCAAAACTGCTGCCATTTTTACTGATTTTCTGCCCATCTAGAACCCGAGTTGTCTTAGAACTAAAAGAGAACCACAAGTTAAGAACTGCCCCTCTTTTTCTCAATGCCCTGTCTTCCTACCATTCCTCTTCCAGCTGTTTGGGAGATTCTAGGACTACAACGATAGTACTAGATTGGGAAATGCTATCTTTAATAGAGGTCTCCTCTTTATCTTTTGGGATTTGTACTACCTGTTTTTTTTTTCAATGATACTTTTTTATTAGCCAAACAAGTACCTACAATCCGTATTTTTAAACTCTATTGACTGAAATTAGTGTTTTTAAGCATTTGATACTAAAATTATGTTGCTTCAAGGCAACTAAATTTAATGTTTATAAGTCCATGTCTAGTCCATATAACTAGACATTTTCTATTTTTGTGCTAAAGTTACTCAAACCTTATAAGTTTTATTAATTTCGTAGCATTCTTTTCCCAGATCGTTCAAATACGTATTATGTATTTTTATGTTTCATGGATTTTTGTTAAAAAAAAAAAAACTCCAGTCCTTCGTGTGGGCGAAAGAGCTACACACAGATAGCCATATGTTCACACATAGCTGGTACAGTAGAATAAAATTTAACTGATTTTATTTCCCGGTCCTAGTTCTCCTGTTCACATGGCTAACACTCAGGATAGAAGACAGGACCACAAGAATTAAATGAGTTGCCCAATTTTATGAAACTACTCTGAAGGTAAAATATATTTTAGGAAAATAGACTTCCTGTGTGTATGATTCTTAACCTTCTTCTTAAAAAGAAGTTAAATGTTTTCATTAATTTACATCCCCAAACTTTCAAAGATTATGAGATTTAAATGAAAGTGTGTCACTTTCATCTTTCTAAATTCAGAATGCCATCATCTCTAAAATATAAACTGGATTCTTAAGTGACCAAGCTTGATGAAGCAAGATGTATGTTTGAAATCTTTCTAGAGGTTAAGACACCACAATTTCACTTGTGTCTGAACCAACTCCACATAAACAAAGTACAGTGAAACCCCAGCCTGAGACGCTCTGGCACTGTCTAGAAGCGGGAAAAGGCCACCTTCCTGATCCCAGTCTCCACTTCCTCCCAACCGAGACGAGTGGGTGTTCCAGCTCTGCTGAGATGCCATACACGACCTCTTTCACTGCCTCACTAAGAACTCTGGTTCACCCCTGGCCAAGCTATGATCCACAGACCAAAAGACCACTACAGTCTGGGGAATATCAGTGAACTATACAAGGAAGCGTCAAAACTCCAGCTCCCAAACATACACAGTTTCTAACTTAACCTACCGTTTCCTCTAATTATGGTCATCTCCATAGCGGGAACCATGGTGAAATGTTTTAAAACTCTTCAAGTTTCCTAGAATTCACCACTTGCACAATATTTGATCTGGTAAAAGGCAACTAAGACTAAAATTAATCTGTAAACACATTCCTAGCAGGGAACAGAAGTCATCCAAAACTTTCAGGGAACATGACTTCAAGTTCTCAAATATAACTAGGTAAATTGCTCTTAACTTCATCACTACTTGCCCGTCTGCCCCTTGGCGAACACAAGGCCAGAAAACAAAAGGTACCCAAAAGACAGGTGGTCTAATTAGGAAGTAAAAGCAAATGATGCCGTGTGAACAATCAGAAGTTGCAAGATCAATTTATTATTTATTGAGAGATAACTGTAGCCTCTCTCTTTTCACAGGCAAACTAACGTAACAACATTTAATGGAGCTTGCAGTATAATCAAGAAAGAACTCAGTTTCCCTGGTTTCCAACATTGGACTCTATCCACTAAAACCTGTATCAAGACTAATTCTCTTCCGGTAAAAGTGGGAAAAACAAAAACAGACGATCAAGAGAAACCTGGTATCCTAATCACTTAAGATATCTACTGGTACTACACACCGTCACCTTTTAGAATTGAGTGAGGTACTTATTGTATAAAATAATCAACTTTGATTTTAATATATGAGAATTTCACAAGGACTAATTCAGTGCTTTAGAAATGGGGAATCAAAAATGAATAGAAATTTATATAGATAGGAATTATAATATAGAAATCGTGTGTGTGTGTGTGTGTGTGTGTGTGTGTGTGTGTGTTATGTCACCACAATTGAAATCCAGTCTCATGTGTCTAGTGATCTGGCACACAGACACTAACATTCAAAAACGATGGACTGAACATTATTATGTGTACAAGTTTACATTAATTAAGGTAACACCTGCTATTGTAACCAATAACAGTGACATAAGGCAATAGAAGCATGTTTCTGGTTCATACACTATCCGATACCAGGGTTCCCAGTCAACAGATAGTTCAAGCTATCTCCTCCTTGAATTTCTGCCCTCCAAAAATGCTTCAGAGTCCTCTCCGTTCAGCCAAATGGTGAAGAAGAAGACCATGGAGGAGACAAACTTAGTTTTTAGGCACTTCAGCCTAGATGTGAAACATATCACTTTATTTCACATTCCATTGGCAAGAGCTAGTCACATGGCCACACCCAGGTGCAAGAAAGGCTGGGAAATGTAGTTTCATCTGGGCGGCTGCTTCCCAGCAACTACTCTGAAGAATATGAATCTTCTGTGCACAGCCAGAAGTACCTACCACAATTATTATGGTAGATACTATAAGTACCAAATGTAGTAAGACATAAGGCTAACCATGAAATACGCCTTTGTCTAGATTTTTTGTACCTGTTAAAATACGATGAGCAATTCACTCAAAATTTAGCTAATCAAGACAGCTAATATTTAAGGTCATCATATGTATTAAGTATGAAGCTGACGATACTCACCCACAATCAGCAATCATGTATTTTGAATTGGTGATTGAACACAGTGAGAGATTAGGAGAGACGTAGTAACAATCTCTCACATTGTGTCATGACCATACCATGACACTAGCTGGGTAGCATATGTGCAAAAATAAAGCTTTACATCTTTATTAGATTTGAACCTACTAGAGACAAGATTATTCAGTCTCTTTTGTTTGTTTCTTTTGTTCTGTTTTATTTTTAGTTTATATTGGAGTACATTTAACAATGTTGTGTTACTTTCAGGTGTACAGCAAAGTGATTCAGTTATATGTGTACATATACCTATTGTTCTTGAAATTCTTTTCCCCTTTAGATTGTTACATAATACTGAGCAGAGTTTCCTGTGCTTGCAAAGATTGAATATAATGTATATAGAAGTGACTGCAAGTAGATGGCTTCTATTATAATTAACTGAAAAATTAAGATCATAATACTGAATTCATAGATTGTTAAGCATATTAGACATAATATATACTTTCAAATCTAGTACATTATAGGTGTTCCAGGAAAACATATATAATTCCCATTCTTATTGTGATTATTTTGAATAGCTCTCCTTTTAATGAGCAAAGGCAGAAGTTCTGGGCTCCGCAACGGGAGAGGCCACAACGGTGAGAGGCCTGCGTACCACACACACACACAAAAGACCCAGGTGCTACTCGAGGGCGTTGACTTATTAGTGTTAGGAAACAAGCATGGTAGGGCAATGAAGTGTCAGAGGGGCTGTGCTAGATAGTGCACAGGGTGCATTAGGTGTACAAAGGTGGGAGTGGTTATTTCTATTTAGGTCAAAAAAGGTTTGATAGGGGGATGCCTTTATGCTTGATGTGAACTAAGTCTGGAAAGATGTGAAAATATTTCACAGGCTGGTGTGAACGGGACTGGAGGGATATTCTAGACACGGGGGCCACGTGCTGTAACAGAAGGCACGGGGACTTGAGAGTGCGTGGCACACTGGGAAGCGCCGGGTGGCTGTGTGTGCTTGTCCCGTGGTGTACAAGGAGGGGAGCTGGTGGGAGAGAAGGCTGGAGAGACAGAGGATGCTGGATCTCAGAGGACCTCGTGTCCTATAAAAAAGTAGCATTCACCTGGCCAGCCTTCTCTGGTTGCAGGAATCATATGCCTGAAGTTCTCAGGCCTAATCCATTCTGCCTGACAGCAACTTCTTCTACGACCCAGAGGATAAGTTCAATTGGGGGTTTTATGAAAGCAAAAGAAAATAATCATCATACATTATTCAACTTACATAAGAATTATATACATTTATTAGAGATTTAAATTTTTTCATTAACTGCATAAATATTTGTTGGCACATAAACTGACGAGGGATAAGTATGTCTTAGACCTGACATCTATTGAGGAATTCGAGCATTAAATAAGAAGTCAAACTTTAGTCACTGATTATTTTAAATAATGTTTTTTAAAAACGTAAATGTTATGCCATGGAATAGGGACATTCATGTGAGGTATTCCTTAATTGGAACTGGCAAAACAAACAAAAACTCTTAGCCAAGTGTGGCTAGAAAAATACCTGATGTAGATGGTTCCATTGTTGTCCAGTTTTTGTCCCCTTTCTAGCGATTTTCTTCTGTTTTGTACAGAAACGGTCACTTTTTCATACCAACCTCATAATGAATTCTCTACCAAAAATTACTCCAACATCGGATTTTAAATAAGAATTCTCATAAACTGATTCCAAAGAATGATTTTCTCCCCTCAAATACATTCTGCAAAATGCCTGTCACTGGCTGCTTTGTGCGGCAACCAGGGACCACAACTTACAAGGGTCCGCGGCTGCTAGACTTTCTATTTCTACGTCTCTTCAGCTTTCTATCTGCCCCTCTCTGGGTCCTCTCTGACTGCAGGCTCCTGGGTCGCTGCCCGTGTTGCTGCAGGTGTAGAGTCCCATGCTGCTTTGATTGCTGTTGGATGGGAAGAAACTCTTCTCGTTTGATGCCAATCCCAAAACACTAATCCCTTCAACACCAGTGCAGACACTGGGTCTCCACCCTATGCCTTCTCTGTCCACATCCCACTGAATTTACTGTTCAGCCACGCCCCCTTCACTCCATTGGCTGCACAAGTTCGAAATTTCTTAGTTGATCTTCATGAATAAATGGGTTCCAGGAGGGTAAGAAGGGTGTCATTTTAAGGAAAAAATTAATAATTTAAGTCCACTTTAAAGAATCTATCATTTAAAGAATGTTAGAATGGCCTCACAGTTAGTGATGATAATTTAACAAGGAAATACTGCTAGATTCTTGAGTACTGACAAATAATAGCTATCAATATATGATATATGGACTCAAGCATAGTGCCCAGGCATTATATTGATAAGCAAGAACTCTATGCTCAGAATTAGTTGCTATGGATGGAGAGGTGAGTGGTTAATCATTAACAATTTATTGAAGATTTATTTACTCTATAACAATTCTATGGGTCTAAAATGAAACTTTTTTCTTTTGTTTTAAGTGATGTTAATGTTTCTGATAGTAAGACCTTTTTTTTTTTTTTGCGGTACGCGGGCCTCTCACTGCTGTGGCCTCTCCCGTTGCGGAGCACAGGCTCCGGACGCGCAGGCTCAGCGGCCACGGCTCACGGGCCCAGCCGCTCCGCGGCACGTGGGATCCTCCCGGACCGGGGCACGAACACGCGTCCCCTGCATCGGCAGGCGGACTCTCAACCACTACGCCCCCAGGGAAGCCCAGTAAGACCATTTTTAAGACCATTTGTTAAATTTTGTTGACTAATTTATTGAGCAATGGGATAAAAAGTTTTATGGCGTGTCTGTTTTGTATTTCTGAAATTCTACTTTCATGTCTGAACTTAAAAAAAAACAAAAACCCTCGTATCTTCAACCCTTGTTTCCCTCCCCCTAACAAATAATTCCCTGCTTCCCTAGTCTATATATGATGAAATGATGAGTAGTAGGCTTCTTATTAGATACAATTCCCAACTTCTCTACGACAGATTGGCAATGGTACCAAGATCAGCTTTTTATCTGAACCTTGACTCAAGGGAAAAAATAATTATTTACAGAGCTGCAAGAGTAGAAATAGTTTGTTAAACTTAGTAAAATAGAAATATCCAAATAAACTAGAAGTCAGTATAATAAAGTCCACCGAAACAGTTGGACACTTAAATTTTCCTATTATATGAGAATTTTCATGTAATTCGAGAAAAAAATATGTTCTTTGTGTTTCCACATACCCTCTTATAGTGTCTATATTTTATGATCACAACCCACTCTTCACTCCAGTTTAACAACTAAACTTTTTCCTTTCCACATACAAGATTTAGAAGGAATTTGATCAGGCTGACCTTTTGATTTTAACAACCCAGGATTAACCTAATCGAGAATGGAAATAATGTGGAAATGCTACAGATCAAGCCTCTCTGATTCAAATCATTTAACACATTAATTCTGACAGCTGGAAAATCTTACTCAGAAAAAAATGTCGGCAGCATGTTTAATGACGAAACGCAAGACGCACGAGCCTCTTCAAAAATCAGAATGACGCACTATCCATCTCAAACTTTACAGAACTGCCTCTGTCACAAATCATTTTATCCTCTCATCTCTGAAGCATCCCAGACACGTTCTCTAACCGTGAATTCACAAGCCTTTACTCTGAGTGAGCCTCGGAATCAGCAGCCTCTTGAGCAAGCGTGGGAAACGGGGAAGGAGCCCATGGCGTTCACCTGGCTTTGCTGAAGACAGCGAAGCAGAAAAGAATGCTTTGCCTCCCTCGGCCTCTGTGTTCCCTGTTAATGTGTAGCGGGTCATTGTTGGGAAATATTTCCTCACCTGACGTTCCAAGAAACGGAGGACCTCACAGTTGTTTTATGGCTCAGTCATTAAACGCGTGAACGTTCCATCCTGCCGGAAATCACTGACGGAGCCAGACTGTGGGCTGAAGTCCTTCTCAGAAACGCTGCCACCATGTGGCACGTTGGCGCTATGACCGGAAGAGCCCTGTAGGTCATGTGGTTCATCTCAAGATGGCTGGGCTCCAGCAGAATCTATTCCTATGACTTCCGAAGTTCCTATTAAATCACTCCCGCGGGCGCAGAGTAAACCGTAGTGAATCCTGTGGAAATCTTGGGGGTTTTTTTAGAGTATGTGAACTTCCCTCCGCTACACTGACAATCTGACAACTTAAGTGGGTTATGTGTTTAAAGGGAAAAAAACAGTTTTAAAGAGCAGAAATAAGAAATCTGTTTTTGCAACGTTATAACCCGTGTGCTTTGTATTTTATAGAGCTAGCTGCCATCCGAATTATTAAAATGTGTGCTTAGAACCCACAAATCAACAATATCAATTCATTTGAAACACATACAATTTAAAAGAGATACATTTCCTCCCACCAAGTGTCTACAAACCTATGGATTAGTTACGTTAACACTACAAAAAATTATGCAACCGTATTTATATTAAAAGTAATACTTGGGGGCTTCCCTGGTGGCGCAGTGGTTAAGAATCCACCTGCCAATGCAGGGGACACGGGTTCGAGCCCTGGTCCGGGAAGATCCCACATGCCATGGAGCAGCTAAGCCCGTGAGCCACAACCACTGAGCCTGTGTGTTGCAATTCCTGAAGCCTGTGTGCCTAAAGCCCGTGCTCCACAGCAAGAGAAGCCACCGCAATGAGAAGCCTGCGCCCCACAACGAAGAGTAGCCCCCATCGCCGCATCTAGAGAAAGCCCACGCAGCAACGAAGACCCAACACAGCCAAAAATAAATAAATAAACTTATTTTTTTAAAAAAGCAATACTTGGTAAATAGGAGTTGACACCTTAGATACAACCAATAATAAATAGGAACATTTAACTTTAATCTCACTTTACACGATTGTTACAATGGAGGTGTGAGAGAAATTAATAGTGCAATCTCCATTTCACAACTGAGAAAGGTAGACGAAGAGGTTAAGTAATCTCAAAACAATATTAAATATTTAAAGTGGACTCAGAGCTCTGCAACCCCTAATTTCTGTTCCAATATTCAACCTTCAACTGTAATTTTTTTTCATTCAAACATCTTTTGAATACCCTGTAAAGTTTTTTTAATATAGAATTTTCTTTTTAATTTTCTTATTAAGTAACTGGGAGAAACATTAGAAAAAGACAATTCAGAAATCTAATCCAGCCCTTCAGAGGTGTGCGAATTATCCTGTCAATGTACACAGTTTAAAAATCTTACATCTGATCTCATTCCAATAACCTATTCCATTTAAAGGTATTACAAATCATGACTACCTGCTCCTCCTAAAAATCTTAATAATAGTTAACACACATACACTGGTTAAAATAGGCAGTGTATTTGCATATATGTGCCAAGCATTTTTAGTTTTACACATACTAATTCACTTAAACCTCTCAAAACGCCCACGAACTGTGCATTTGACAGATGAAAACAGGTATAAATAGGCTAAGTGATTTGCCCAAGGTCTCACAGCTAATCAGTGGCAGAGTGGAACTCAAAGCCACACTCTGGCTCCTGAAGCAGCACTTTCCAGCAGGAACCCTGCTCTCTGTCAGAAACTGCTTTACTTCTGCTCATTGAGAATAAATTACCTTTCTTCTATTTTGTATAGCAATTAGCAGCAGATCCATCACTTCCAAACAATTCAAACAGGGCGACAAAAATCCACGTCCTTGAAAGGTCAATGTAAATCCAATTTACTGAGCGCGAACGTGGATTTTAATGTTACTGATGCCATTTGTTTAAATAACAGGTTGCTACTGTCATTGAAATCACAAAACAGAGCTTAAGTAAACATGGAGGAAGGGTTTCTGAATTCTTTGTATGTATCTGAACAATAGCCTGATAGCTCTTAAATAAGTATAATTGTGAGGCAAATTTGGTTGCATATATTACCTTCATCTGTTACTTAAACCAAAAGAAACAAAAATCCATTCTATTTAATTTTATTTTAGACTGATTTAGATTATATTTTTATTCTAATTCAGAAATTATAGAGTCTTTGTAAGAGCTAGTCATTTCCCTCCCTCCCTTTTTATGGGACCCCCTCGATGCCCTTCCAGGACGCTGAGAGCCAATCCTATAAACGAAAAAGCTAGTTAATGATATTGTGCATAAGTAATGTTTTAACTGCAGAGTAGTTTGTGTGTGTGTGTGTGTGTGTGTGTGTGTGTGTGTGTGTGTGTGTGTGCGTTTGTTTTGTAACCACAAAACCAGAGGGGGAAGTGTAGGAGCAAGTGGGTTGGGCAGTGGCAAAAAACCTCATGACACATCTCTCCGCCCCCTGTGTTGGTGGAGAACGTCTGGAGCAGCCTTTAAATTCTGAGAGGTCCTGGCTGTCCGCAGCAGGGAGAGGAGGAGGCCAGAGTGCAGCACTGAGCACAGCATCAGCACCTCCTGGCACTGGGCTCTTCTTAGCCGCCGCAGACCAAGGTAAGGCTGCAGTTTGCTACCTGCTTGCTGTCCTATGTATGCACTGTTTCATTTCATGGGGAAGGTCAAGCTGTAAGGAAAAGAGTTTAACAGTAAAAGGTGTTAATCAGACTTAAACGGTCCTAGTCTTTGGAATAAGCCTGCCAGATCCAGGGCAGATCTCCTGCAGGAAAGGCGGCCGGCTATTTTGAAAGACAGTCGAATACAAAACTTAAAAATATTTCCACGCCATCCTCAAAAGAACTGAAACTACCTCTTGCCATCAGAAAAAAAAGGAAATGTCTATGCCCCTTTGGAATGATTATATCTACCTAATTTTAAATGGATAGATGATTGTGGAGACATTTAAAAGGAAAATGATTTTCAGTGCTAATGTAAACAAATGATAATGCTAATTATTTAATGATTTGACTTAATCCTGTTTTCAAGGAAAAAAACCTTTCTGAATATTTTCACCTCTGTATTTAGCTGTTAAAATTTATCCAGAATACCTGTAGGGCACTATTTAGACTTACAAATAGGAACGCTGTTGACTGTTTTCAGTGTTTTTCTTTTTCGTTTCAAATTTCGAGAATACCTTACTTAAATTACTAACTTTAGAGATAGCTTCATTTCACCTAAGTAACACCTTTTAAATAATTTAAGTTGAAAATCACATTTGAAATGCATGCTGGAAAATGGAGAAAGCAAGTTTCTTTCACAGTTTTATCTTCTCTCTTTCTCTTTGTGTTTTTCTTCTCTGAAAAATAAATCTTCCCATTCCAGCTTATTATTTGAACTCAATTACTGTTGATCTGCTTTTAGGTTTAGATGGCTGGTGACATGAGGTAGCAACGGCATAATCTCTGAAACTCTAAATTTTAAAGTTGAATAAATATAGACTTGTAAAATTCCTCTCTCCTTGCCTAATAGGAAGAGAGGAGAGAGAATAGAGGAGGTGGCATTACAAATACTAACTCAAAAGATAATATTAAGAAGAAAATTTTCCTCTAAGAAGTAGACAGTATTTCTACAGAAAATATATATTTATTTGTGACGATTTTGTAATGTGGTAGCCTAGAAAAGCATCGCTGTTTTAACCTAGGAAAAGATCAAATACTTCTTACAAAATATTTTGCAGGAACATTCATTACGATGAGAATCGCAGTGATTTGCCTCTGCCTCTTGGGCATCGCCTCCGCCCTTCCAGTGAGTACAGCTGAATCTTAAAGAAAATGCCTCAGAATAAATGAATTGTGTGTTTCAGGGTGCTAGGAACACGTTCACACTGTAATCTGTCTTCACCTTCTCTGTTTCAAAGGTTAAACAGACTGATTCTGGCAGCTCTGAGGAAAAGCAGGTGAGCATCTTTTAGGTTTATCATATAGTTAAATTATTTTTGCAACTGCTGCAAGATGTGCTACAAATGTATGGCAATTTTACTTATTTTCATAGTCAAACAAAATAACTTATAAGTATTTATTGAGTGCCTGCTATGGTTCTAGGCCAGTACCAAGCACAGAACTGCTTTTAATTAATATAGTCTCTTAAAACCAAACTAGATTTTTAAATATAATAAAATGATGCTCTAGGCCTATCATTTATGTAAAATGAGTTCTATGAAGTTGTGTGACTTTTTGTTTCCATGAGTCAACATACTGTTCTAGAAGTAAAAAATTCCATCTTTTGCTTTACTTAGTGGCAAGCTAAGTTTAAAATTCACCTCACATATTGGAGAGTTGACATAACCATAATATTCACAATATCTCCTAAGATATTTGCTAAGAAGCCCATTATAAAAAGAAAGTCTGTTTATGCCGTTTGTATCTATTATGCTTATCAGATGACTTTAGATCACATTTTTCTAGCCAAACATAAGACCAAATCAAATTCTTTATTATAATTATTCAACCGGCACCATAGATGTACCTGCCCCTCCACAGGGTGAAAGCATGCCAGCCAAACAACAAACGGGCATTGTCCCGAGGAGCTTGGACAAAAAGGCACACAGAGTTCAATTCCAGATAAACAGAATAAAGGCCAATATAGAGCTGCCTGGGGTCACTGCAGTTAGATTGCTTAATGAAGATATTAGGAGAAGTATTGCTGTGTGTGTTTGGGTGTGCAAGTGGGTATAAGTAAGTGTGTCTGTTTTCCAAGTGATTTAAGAACACAAGTATTGAATCACAACAATAAGCCAGAAAATTAACATTTCCAGAGAAAATAGTGATCACACTTTTTGAGGCAAGAATTAGTGCCTTTTTAATAGAATAAAATATGGCACATGAAGCCACAGCAGTATAAGTGGTTAAATGTTATTTAAGAGATAAGTGAAGAGCTCAACCTTCTAGAATCCTAGAAATCTAGAGCTAGTAGGAAATATGGAAAGTCTATAAAGAGACATCCCTGAAGATGAACACTGGTTATCTCTGAGTGATATGACTACTGGGTAGATTTTAGTTTGTTTTTTTACCTATTTGTTCTTCGTATTACTTTTTAAAAATTATAAATTTATCTTATAAATACAGATAAAGCCTGTATTACAGGTATCATCAGAATAAATATGTATATTAAATGTAATCAATCATAACATTTATCAGTATAATATTTATATAAATATACAGATTTTAAAGGAAAAAAAGGGAAACTTTGAACTCATCTAGTAGTTTTCACATTTTTTAGTCAAGGAACCCATTCTTTCAGCAAAAACTGTCATAGAAGCCCAATATGAAGCTCCTCTGGTTAGAGCCAACCGTGGGGAAACCCAAAGTGCTACTGACTGGTTTCCTTCCTGCTCTTCTCCTCCTTTGTGTCTGTGAAGGAATTCTTGGAACCCCCAGGGTAACTTTTCTCCATGACAGAGATGGGAAGTGATTGCCCTGGGCTGTACAGCCCACCAGATGACACTTATTCAGAGCAATTTCCACTCCTCTGCATTAGCATATTATTATCATTTTCCAGATAAATGACTTGGCCAAGTGAAAGGCCATCGCATTCATGTCTTTGGCGCCTTAAAGCAGTAGAACTTTTATGCAATGGTGTTGATATTAGATTTCTGCACCGCCCACTCAGGTAGCCACTAGACACACGTGACTATTGAAGACTCGAAATGTAGCCAGTGCAACCGAGGAACTAAATTTTTTTTAATTAACTTAAATTTCAATAGCCACATGTTTCATGGCTAGAGAATGGCATACTGGACAGCACAGCCTTAGAGAGTTTCTCCTTGTTCCACAGAGACAGGAAACAAGGAAGATCAACACAAATCAAGGGCACCTCTGCTTTAGTTGTGTTTCATCTGAGAGGAATTTCAGCTAACAAACAGAACAGAAAAGCACAGTGTATCATCGATGCGAAGAGCCACTGGATTTGAACCCTGGCTCTGCCTCTTACTCTCGCTTAACTTCACTGTGGCTGAGTTTCTCCTGATCTGTAAAATGGGAGTAAATAATAATGATACCGGGCTTCCCTGGTGGCGCAGCGGTTGCGCGTCCGCCTGCCGATGCAGGGGACCCGGGTTCGCGCCCCGGTCCGGGAGGATCCCACGTGCCGCGGAGCGGCTGGGCCCGTGAGCCATGGCCGCTGGGCCTGCGCGTCCGGAGCCTGTCCTCCGCGACGGGAGAGGCCACAGCAGAGGGAGGCCCGCGTACCGCAAAAAAAAAAAAAAAAAAAAAAAAAATGATACCTATCCCAGGATTAAATGAATGAGGATTTGTAAATTACTTTGAAAGTGTGCCTGCCTCACACTAAGTGCTATGTAAGGGTTTGTTAAATGACTCTACCAGAAAGAATAAATTATGAAAGATATAGCTAAGGCTCTAGGTGACTGAATAATGCCTATTATGCTTATCCATCAAGATTGGGGAAGTATAGTTGTTTTTTCAGCTTATCACTTAGAGATCCCTGTTTCTTTTTCTTAATAATGACAAGTATGCAACTCTTTTTTGTAGCTTTACAACAAATACCCAGATGCTATAGCCACCTGGCTAAAGCCTGACCCGTCTCAGAAGCAGACTTTCCTAGCACCACAGGTATTTTTAATTTTAATTAATTCTCACAATTAAAGAACCACCACCACAAAAAATCGCCACCAAGCAGGCCATCTGGTTTTGTTAAATGGATCTTTCCTGCCTGTTGGTAAACGTGAACTTAGGACACCAATTGGTCTGTCATGTTGTCTTCCGGCTTAAGCCATGCACCGATGAGGCTAAACAATAAGACCTGCTTTGTATGGAAAAGGCTAACTTTTGAATAAAAAAGTTAAGAGAGTATGACGTACACTGATTTGTACCCTTCCTTCTTCAGAACACTGTGTCCTCTGAGGAGACTGCTGACAACAAGCAAGAGGTGAGGTTCCACTTTGAATCCAAGGACCATCATGTCTTGGAGGGACTAAGGAAGCAACTCTTTCTCCTAGTGACATTGCCTGGGTTCAATCCTGGCAAAATTCCATTCAAATTCGCCAGTAAATGCCCTGTCTATCCAGTGGCCTGAAATTTCAGGGATGCATCACATCCCTACCCAAAGCCTTGAACTTTCTGCAGACCTGATTATACTGGGCCAACAGTATGGTGGGCTCTAGGTCAGGGATGGTGGAAGTAGAGCCCTTACTTAGTGGAGTGGAGGTGCGGGTGTGGGAGAAATATTATGGGATGGGCTCCTGGTAGCCCGATTCATATTTGTCTCATTTCTCTGAGTGACTCTGCCACCACCAGCCAAGGGAACAATAGGAACTAGGGACTTTCTCCTCAAAACCTGCATCTTGAGACCCACCCTCCCTTCCTAACATGAGCTCAGCCAACCATAAAAAACAAAACAAAACAAAAAAAAATTTCCTGTCTAAAACTTGCTCACAAAAAACACAAGTATTTACTAAATGTCAGAAATACCAGGTTTCAAATAAGTTTAGTGTGGCAGGAATTGTTTACTAATGTCTGTTGTTTGAAATACTAAGCCTCTTGCAATTTATTTAAGATATTTTGTTGCTGTCATCTAATATCTGGTAAGCATTAATTAATGCCTACCAAAGCCAAGACTTTGACTCCAGGAACGTTTCTGTTGCTAACATAATGGTTTATTTAATAACTATTCTTTTTATTGGAATTATTAATATATTTGCTAAGCAAAGGGATAACTTAAATTTGTTTTCCTTAAGATTCTATTTGAAGATGCTAAGAATTTCTAATAAGGAAAGTTAGATAAATGACCCAATATATTTGCAATCAGAAGTGTAACAGACATTAACTGGTTAATTGAGCTGCAGTTTATACACATGGATAACAAAGTCGCCTTTTGATTATCCAGGCTATAGGGAGGAGTTTTAGGTTTGGGGGTGAGCATTAATTCATGGATGCTCTGATCTCCTGAGAATTGTCATAGAGAAAAACAATCTCACAGTTATGTATCTGTATTTACTGCATTATTGAATTTGGTAAATTAAATAGTGTCTAAAAATGAACAAGGAAAAACATGTTATCGATATAAATTTATAACTCATACATTTGGCTTGAAAATAATGTTTATGAAAAAGCAAGAAAAATGCCTCAGAATAGGATTCCATTTATCCTTGTGTTAAAAGGGAATTGGAAGGTGCTCACTGTAGCTCTTAAAAGCCATTGACTGCTTTGTTGTGAATACAGAGATTCTGAAACCGGGACTTCCCTCGCGGTCTGTTGGTTAAGACTGCGCCTTCCAAGGCAGGGGGTACGGGTTCGATCCCTGGTCAGGGAGCTGGGGTCCCATGTGCCTCACGGCCAAAACACCAAAACATAAAACAGAAGCAATATTGTCACAAATTCAATAAAGACTTTGAAAAAAAAAAAAGATTCTGAAACTAAATAAAGATAGTAAAAGACTAAGGCACCATAAAGGCTAAAGGAAAATAAAAACCCTTACGCCAATTTTTCCGGCCATCTTGATTTTTAGACCCTCCCGCGTAAGTCCAGTGAAAGCCCCGAGCACACAGACACTGTGGATGACGAAGAGGATGGGGACGGCCAGGACGCTGACGCAAATGACGATGACCATTCCGACGAGTCTCACGATTCTGATGAATCTGATGAAGGGGTCACTGATTTTCCCACTGACGTTCCAGCAACCTCCGTTTTCACTCCACCGGTCCCGACCGGAGACACATATGAAGGCCGAGGTGACAGTGTGGCTTATGGACTGAGGTCGAAATCTAAGAAGTTCCACAGATCTGAAGTCCAGGTAAATCCTTGAACGAGACACATGAGATGGTTATGAGTAGAGCCCAGTTCTAGGGAGCAGGGGTCTGCATGCTCATTTGTTCATTCATTCAGCAAGTATTATTACTTTCTGATCATCGAATACAAAACCTTTTCCCACTTGGTGGTTTTTGTATTAAAGTCCACATAATTTCTCCCTAATTTTGTCTCTCAATCACAATGCTATTTTTCCAAATCCTGGTTATAAAGCACTTATTCTATTTGCTTTTTTATTTATTTTTTTTTAGTTTATTTATTTTTGGCTGTGTCAGGTCTTCGTTGCTGCACGCAGGCTTTCTCTAGTTGCAGCGAGCGGGGGCTACTCTTCATTGCAGTGCGCAGGCTTCTCATTGCAGTGGCTTCTCTTGTTGTGGAGCACGGCTCTAGGCACGCGGGCTTCAGTAGTTGTGGCGCAGGGGCTCAGTAGTTGTGGCACATGGGCTTAGTTGCTCCACGGCATGTGGGATCTTCTCTGCCCAGGGCTCGAACCCATGTCCCCTGCACTGGCAGGCGGACTCTTCACCACTGCGCCTCCAGGGAAGCCCTCTATTCGCTTTTTTAAATTAAAAAAGGATCTGGATTTGCACATAGCCCTGCCATGTACTAGTCCCTTTACTTTTAACTTTCGATTCATTTTTCCTTTATGTAAAACAGATAATGAGACCTTCCTCATAGGTTTCCTCTCATACAAAATTGATGTACCTATTAAACTAAAGGAGGTGACGTAATGAAAGGACTTGGTTTTAAAAAAAGTAACATGCTAGTATTATTTTTTTGCTTCAGCCAAATTTAGACATTTTTAGAGACTACATTGGCCTGAAAGTTAAAAAGCAGAAGAAAATTACAGTGTTCCCATGTCTGGCTGTTTATTGAATTCTTCTCCCATTTGTGCTGGGATTCAGTATCCAGATGCCAGAGAGGAGGACATCTCGTCACACCTGGAGAGCGAGGAGGTGGGTGATGCACCCAAGGCCATCCTGGTTGCCCAGCGCCTCCACAGGGCTTCTGACTGGGACAGCCGTGGGAAGGACAGTCAGGAGACGAGTCAGCCGGAGGAGCGCAGGATGGAAACCCACAGCCGCGAGCATTCCAAAGAATTCAAGCTGAAGGCCGAGGTTGAGAGCAATGAGCGTTTCGATGTGACTGACAGTCAGGATAATTCCAAAGTCAGCCAAGAATTCCATAGCCACGAAGACAAGGTAGTCCCAGACCTTAAGAGTGAAGAAGACAAACACCTGAAATTTCGCGTTTCTCATGAATTGGATGATGCCTCTTCTGAGGTCAATTAAAAGGAGAAAAATACAGTTTCCTACTTTGCTTTTAGTAAAAAGAAAAAATACATTATAGCAGAGTGGGACAGAATATGAAATGCTTATTTCTCTGCTTAGTTGGTGAATGTATATGTGTGTGGATCTGGAAACAGATCATGGTTTTGATCATTAGTTTAGTGTGTGACTTCATGGTAACACCCTTGTAAACTAAAAGCTTCAGGGTTTAGCCTATGTTCTTTCCATAGAAGAAATGCAAACCATCACTGCATTTTAATGTGTGCTACCCTTTTATGAAAAGAAGTTTATGTAGAAGCAAAAAAAACCTTTTACACACTTAGAGAATATAAAATTTCACGTCACTATGATCTTTTGTTTTTTAAATTAGTTTATATTTTGTTGTGATTATTTTTATTGGTGTGAATAAATCTTATATCTCGAATGTAATGAGAGTTTGGTGGTATCACTTGCATTTCTTATTTGATTCCCTACAGGTGCCTAGCAATTAATACATGTAATCATTTTAATTAATGTGCTGGACTTAGTAGACAGCAATCTAAGACCTTCTGGATCAAACATACAGCCCCTGGCTGAGCTAAAGTTCCCAGTCAAGGAAACAGGAGTCAAGTGGAGGTTGATATTCAGCCAGAACTCCTCCAACTATGCAGGGCTCTGTAGGCCACTTCCACTGAGTGACAGCAAACTTTTTCTAATTTTCACAAAGCTGATGTAAAAGCTAATGAAAGCTTAGATGCAATCACAAATCAATTTTATTGTTTTTTACCATTCTCCATTCATTTTCTCAGTGAATTTATGCTTGCTTGCCCTTGGATTACAACTTGGTAAGTCCCACAGCTATTCTGATCACTTGTAGATAATAAACAAATAGTCCCTTTGTACTGGAAAAAACCTAAAAGCTAATAATCAAAATTTTCAACTTCATTCAAAACTAAAAGTTCTGGAAACGTGAAGTGGAGCAAGTGCCTTATTTGTATGCCTTGCTCCTCTGCTCTTCTTAAAGCTAGAAATCTCATTGGAAATCTAAAAATTCTCTATTAAACCACTCTTGGGACAAAAGGGGAAATTTTTTAATTGCAGAATTTCTAAAAAATAGTTCTAATGAAAACACAAGCTCAATAGAGTACAGTTAAACCAGTGGTCACAGAAAATCCATAGCCTTAAATTCTTGCAGCAACAATAAAAGAATGAAAATAAGGATATTGAGCCACCATCTTAAAAATTAGAAAAGAGCAACAAAGTAAAGCAAAAGAAAGCACAGGGAAGGAAATAATAAAGTTAAAAGCAATAGGGAACAGAAAAAATAGTAGAAATTAATAAATCAAAATGCTGGTTCTCTGTTAAAAAAAAAATCAGCACCACAGATAAACCACTAGCTAACCCAATAAAGGAAGAAGGGTAGAAAGCACAAATAAGAAATAAAAACAAGGAGATAACCAAGGACATGAGGAAGTTTTACAAATCAGAAGCAACTTATAATATTTTGCACAACTCAGTACAAGTTAAACGGAAAACCTAGATGAATTAGATTATTTCCTAGGAAAATACAATTTACCAAAATTAACTTTGCTAATCATAGAAAACACAAATAGACAAACTTCTATAGTGGAAAGAGAAAAAGTTATCAAAGAACTAACTATAAAAACTAGACCCAAATGACTTTACAGTGGAATTTTATCAAAACTTCAAAGACCAGATAACCCTAATACCATTTAAATTGTAGCAGAAAAAGAAAACTCTCAAATGATCTTTATGAAACAAGTATTACTTTGACACTCAAACCTGGTAATGATTGCAAACACGTGCACACACACACACACACACACACACACACACGTATGAATCAGTCTCACTCATAAGTAGCAGTAGATAAATTCTAAATAAACAGAATCTAAGATCAAGTTTAAAGAAGGCATCATAATCAAGGGGGATTTATACCCAAACAATGATGCTTAAATATTGGTAAATTCATTCTCATAATTCACCATATAGTTAGATCTAGGGAGAAAGATGTCATATGATTAGACTTATAGATGATAAAAAAGAATTTGTATCAGTCAGCTATTCCTGTGAAAATAATGAGTAACAAACACCCTCAATATCTAAGTAGCTTAGGACATCAAATATTTTTCTTTTTCTCCTTCAACAGTTTGTGGGTTTGCAGGGGTGGTTGTACTTCAGGCTGCAGGATGGATTCAGGTCTGCTCCATACGTCTCTCTATCTAGGATCAACTATCCAGGGCATGTCTGTCTTTCTGATGGTAGAGGCAGGAACAGAAGACAGGTGAGCAGAAACATATGATGCTTTGGGCTTAGAACTGACACACTGTCACTTTTGATCAAATCCCATTGTTCAAAGCAAGTCACCCATGTAGAAAAGAAACTTATGGTTACCAAAGGGGAAAGCGGGGGAGGGCTAAATTAGGAATTTGGGATTAACAGATACACACTATATAATAGATAAACAACAAGGACCTACTCTATAGTACAGGGAACTATATTCAATATCTTGTAATAACCTATATGGAAAAGAATCTGAAAAAGAACATATATATATATATATATATATAACTGAATCATCTTGCCGTACACCTGAAACATTGTAAATCAACTATAGTTCAGTTAAAAAAATTAAAGACAAATCAAGTCATATGATCAAACCCAATATCAATATGCAGGTTAAGTACAGTCCCCACACAGTGACTCATGAACGAGGAAGGGAAAAAAGAATCATGAACAAATAATAAAGTGTAACACAGCCCTTGACAAATTTCAACACTCACTCATAATTTCATAAAAATAAAATAAAAATTAAGGGACACTTCCTTGACATGATGAAATATTTTATATCTCAGCCCCAAACCTGCACCATACCTAATGAAGAAACATTACAGGCATTCCCATTAAAATCAAGGACGAAGCAAGTATGTCCTCTCTCTCTCCACTACTATATAACATAGGTTTGGAGATATAAGCTAATAATAATAAACATTTAGATGCATAAGAATTGAGAAAAAATTAATTTATATCTTTATGTAGATTATATAATACAACACCTAGAAAACAGAGAATCAGTACTAAAAATAAAACTAACCAGTTCTGAAATATAGCATGGTATAAAATTTAGCTATGAACATATACAGAAAAAGTACTAACAGTGACCATTCAAAAGGTATAATGTCATTTAATACAGAAACAAACAAAATAAAAGATAAAATACTTAACAGGAAATGTGCCCAAACTGTTTTGGAAAACTGTGAAACACTCCTATAGGACAAAAAAGAGGCCTTAAACAAACAGAAAGACATTGTTTGTTCTCATATAGGAAAATTCAACATCATAAAGATGTCAATTCTCCCTCAATAATATATAAATGCAATGTGATTCTAAACAAAATAAAAGTAAAGTTTTCCCCCTGGAGCGATGCAAGCTAATTCTACAGTTCATATGGAAAAATAAACATACAACAATATGAAGGAAAATCCTGAAAAATAAAAGCAATAAGGGAGGATTAGCCCTAACAAATATTCAATCAGACTATAAAGCCTCTCTGATAAAAACACTGTGGTACCAGCAAATAGAGTGAACCAAAAAGCAAGTCCTCATTAGACACCAAATCTACTGGACTTTGATCTTGGACTTTCCAGCCTCCAGAACTGTTAGAACGAAATGGTGTTTATAAGGCACCCAGTCTGTAGTAGCCCAAACGGACTAAGACACCACCATCCTGTCGTCATAATTAGTCAAGTGCACTGGGCTTCCAATGTACTTGCTTTCGTGGCACTTCCTCACAATCAGCCACATGTGATAGCTTTATTAATTGTGTTGTGATGTGCCATCAAACACAAGCACCCTATTTCCCATTGGCAAGTGGCTCGCACTGTACTCAAATCGGAGGGCATGACCAAGATAATCCTGAAATTGCAATTTTGAACAGTGGTACCATTAAAGACCATCCTCTGTACTGTATCAGTCAAGGTTCAGTGAGAAGACAAGAAACACACCCGTAATTTAAACAGGGGAAATTTAACATAAAGAATTATTAACTAGAAACAGGGGGTTAACCACAGGAGATTAAAAAAAACCTTAACAATACCATAGGATTCAGAGTACTCAAATAAGGAACGATTTGGAGAGAGGGGCCCTCTCCCCCAAACTGAGATCAGACTTCATTAAAGAGTCTGTAGCTGCAGCCCAGGGGATGACAGAGCAGTCTGCAGTGTTATCCTGGGCCAGACCTGGTCCATGGCTGGTGGGCTGAAGTTACCAAACAGGGCACTTCCCACCGGAGCGCCAGTAAACTGAGGCAGGAAACCTGATGGTCCATGGCTGAGCAGGAAACTGCCTGCCAGGATGCCAGCAAGACCAGCTGGAGAGTGAGCTGTACTGGATGTTCTGCAAGCACGTCACAGCAACTGTTCTTTAGGAGCAAAAAGAGAGGATGAGGACACACACCAGCACAAGCGGCCCGTTCCTTGCAGTGTCCTTCCAGTGCCCTCTGCTGACAAAGCTTGCCATCGTGCCAGCTGGCAAAGGAAACATGCTTACAGGATCCAACTCCAGTATTACAAAGTGGGACAGAGGCGATGGAGTCCGAGAAGGGCAGCGGTAAACTGATAGCTGTCTCAGGCTCTTTGAGGAAAAGGCTTATTCATGAGTTAAAAATGAAGCCTGGGAAGCCTCTTTAATAATAGAAAGCAGGAAAGCATTCAAAGACAAAATGGAATCATATACGTGGGACCAAAGAGCAGACTTGAAGGGAACTTCCATTGGCCAAAACTGGAGTAATTTGAGAGTAAAAAGAATAATGGCAGTAATAGATAATAACAAACTGGATTTCTTAATTCCATTAGTATATAGTGATACTATAAGAGAGAGCATAAAAGAAAGATCTTCTTTGCAGATGAATGCCAACTTATAATAAATGTAGGAGAAATAATAAAATTACAAAATCATTTTGCAACCCACAGTGTAGTATTGATTCAGGAAATGAGCCTAATGGATGCTAAAATCATTGCACAGAAGGTTATGGGGAACAGGATATTCACCTGTTCTCAGAACACCACTCAACTAATTACTAATTCCAAAGGAAGAAGATGCTTTTAACTGAAGAGATTTAGTAGTCCCCCTCTTCATCCAGTAATCAAACAGCTTCACTAATGGGACTATTAGATATGTACCTTCTAATGTGACACAACAAGAAGACGCACCATCACCTATGAAATGCTTTTGTAAAAAATGTTCAACCGATTCACATCAGAAGAAAACAAACAAATCTAGAAATTGAGCTACTCTGCAATGCAACAGACTTCAACTTTCTGAAAAGTAGGGCTGCCAGATAAAATACAGGACACTCACTTAAACTTGAATTTCAGACGGACCACAAATCATCTTCTAGTGTAAGCGTGGGGCCTATGATACTAAAAGATGATTCATTGTTTGTCTGACCTTCCAATTAACTGAGCATCCTGAATGCATTTTTCTTTTCTAAATCTTTCAGTACTACAAAAACAGTCAGTGGGATGAGAGAAAAAGGAGGGAGTAGGTGAGGGAGGATCCTAGATTAAAAGCTTAAACAGGTATAACCAAGGGCACAACAGGAACTTTGACTCCTGGATTAAAAAAGAAATAAAACTACACAACACATTTGAGGAACAATTATGGTAATTTGAACATACACAGTACGTTAGATGATATTATGGAATTATTAATAGTTTTCTTAGGTGTGATCATTGCATTATGTTTGTGAAAGTGGATCAGGCTTTATTCTTAAGAGATGTACATTGAAGTATTTACAGATACATCTAGCAAAACCTCTCAAAGCAATCTTGAGAAAGAAAAGCAAAGCTGGAGGCATCACTTCCTTGATTTCAAACTATTTTATGGTACTGGCATAAAAAGACACATAGACCAATGGAAAAGAATTGGGACTGAGAAATACATATATGGTCAACAAATCTTTGACAAGGGCACCAAGAACATTCAATAGGGAAAGGATAATCTCTTCAGAAAACAATGCTGGGAAAACTGGATGTCCACATGCAAAAGAATGAAATTAGACCCTTATCTTATACCATACACAAAAATTAACTCAAAATGCATCATACAGTGCATTATACAGTGTTGGTGGAAATGTAAACTGGCACAGGCTTTATGAAAAATAGTATGGAGGTTCCTAAAAAATTAAGAATAGAACTGCTGTATGAGCCAACAATCCCACTTCTGGATATATATCGAAACGAAATGAGATCAGTATATCACAACGAGATATCTGCACTCCCATGTTCATTGCATCATTATTCACAATAGCCAAGATATGGAAACTACATAAGTCCATCAACAGATGAATGGATAAAGAAAACGTGGTGTGTGTGTGAATATATATATATATATATATATATATATATATATAGAGAGAGAGAGAGAGAGAGAGAGAGAGACACACACACATAATGGAATATTATTCAGTCATTAAAAAACAAGGCAATCCTGCTGTTTGCAATGATATGGATGAACCCAGAGGACATTATGCTAAGTGAAATAAGTCAGACACAGAAAGACAAATACTGTATGATCTCACCTGTATGTGGAATCTAAAAAATTCAAACTCATAGAACCAGTCATTTCCAGGGCTGGCTGGGGTGTGGTGGAAATGAGAAGATGTTGGTCAAGGGTACAAACTTTCAGTAATAAGGTGAATAAGTTCTGGAAATCTAATGTACAGCATAGTGATTACAGTTAATAATACTGCATTTACTTGAAATTTGCTAAGAGAGTAGATCTTAAGTGTTCTCACCATGATACACACACCTACGTAGTTACACAAGGTAATTATGTGAGGTAATGGATGTACTAATTAACTTGATTATAATTTCACAATAAATATGTATATTAAATCACCATATTGTACAACTTTTTTTAAAAATCGCATCATACAACGCAATTTTGTACAATTTTTATTTGTAAATCATATCGCAGTAATGCTGGAAAAAATAAATGTAAATAGATGAAGCCCCTCTGTTCAAAGACAGATTCAGATAATGATAAAAATACACAATAATAAATCCTACAACGTTTTTGTTTCTCTTTGTTTCATGTGTTTCCCTTATAAACAGATTAAATTTTTTTTAAAGAATTGCAATAGTACTGTCAAAGAAGTAGAATTAAAAAGCAAATAGCACGCAATGTAGCTATGAGTCTATTCTATACTGTTAAAGGTCCAATAAAGATATAACTATTATGAACCATTACACGTCAAATAACAGGATGACAAAATGTTAGATAGCAAAAACTATTACAATCACAATAAATAATTGATGAAAACATAATAATAGGAAAACCTAGATGACCTTGGCTAAGATGATGACTTCTTAGATAAGATACCAAAGGAGTGATCCATGAAAGAAAGAATTTGTAAGCTGGACTTCATTAAAATCTAAAAGTTCTGCTCTGCAAATGACAATGTCAAAAGAATGAGAAGACAAGCTACAGACTGGGAGAAAATATTTTAAAAGACACATTTGATAAAAGACTGTTATCCAAAACATAAAAAGAATTCTTAAAACTCAACAATAGGAAGATAAACAACACGGTTAAAAAATGGACCAGGGCTTCCCTGGTGGCGCAGTGGTTGCGCGTCCGCCTGCCGATGCAGGGGAACCGGGTTCGCGCCCCGGTCCGGGAAGATCCCACGTGCCGCGGAGCAGCTGGGCCCGTGAGCCATGGCCGCTGAGCCTGCGCGTCCGGAGCCTGTGCTCCGCAACGGGAGAGGCCGCAGCAGAGGAGGGAGGCCCGCGTACCACAAAAAAGAAAAAAAAAAAAAAAAAAAAATGGACCAAAGACCTTAACAGACACCTTACCAAATAAGCATATAAAAAACCTCCACATCATACGTCGTCAGGGAAATGTAAATTAAAACAGTGAGATAACACTACACACCTATTAGAATGGCCAAAATCCAGTACACCGACGACATCAAATCGTGGCAAGGATCACTGCTGGTGGGCAAAATGGTGCAGCCACTTTGGAAGACAGTTTGGTAGTTTCTTACAAAACTAAACACACTCTTAGCACAGGATACAGCAATTTACCCAAAAGAGTTGAAAACGTAACCACACAAAAACCTGCACATGGCTGTTTATAGCAACTTTATTCATTATTGCCAAAACTTGGAAGCAACCAAGGTATCAGTAGGTGAATGGCTAAATAAACTGTTGTATATCCAGACAACAGAATTTTATGCGGCACTGAAAAGGAATGAGCTCTCAGTCCATGAAAAGACACGGAGAAAACTTTAAAGCGTACTACTAAGTGAAAGAAGCCAATCTGAAAAGGCTACATACTGTATGACATACTGTATGACTTCACTGGATGACATTCTGGAAAAAGTAAAACTATGCAGACAGTAAAAAGATCAGTGGTTGCCGGGAGCTAGGGGGTGAGGGAGGGATAAATAAGAGCAGCTCAGAGAATTTTCACCTCAGAGAAACTATCCGGTATACACTATAATAATGGATGTGTGTCATTATACTTTTGTCCAAAACCGTAGAATGTACAAAGCCAGAAAAGAACGCTAATATAAACTATAGATTTTAAGTGGTAATATTGTGTCAGTATAGGCTCATCAATTGTAATAAATGTACCACTCTGATCAGGATGCTGATAATAGGGGCAGCTATGCATACGTGGAGGCAAGGGTTATCTGGCAAATCTTTGTATTTTCTTCTCAACTTTGTTGTGAAACTAAAACTGATCTAAAGCAAAGTCTTTAAATAAGGGGGAAAGCATATAATAAAGTGAAAAATTTTAACATATCACTTAGATTCACTTAGGAAATAGATGACATACTCAACAGACTATTTTGACCAAAAGTTATACAAAGCAAACAAGTTTTAATTCGACGCTAGTTCAGCCTCACTACTGAGGCATTACCCTTCTGAGGTTTCTCCTCAACACCCCATGTATTGCAAGGTTTCTCTGCTTTGGATGTTTGAAGAATTTAAAAAATTCCCCCTCTATGAGAGCATCAAGAATTTTTCCACCTACTCCTTTCTGGTAATTATTCCTCTTGCCCCAGGCAGATTCTTCAAATGCTTTGAAGACTCAAGGGCAACACCCTGGAGATCTCTGGAGCTCTTTCTCTGTGTGGCTCTCTCCTCTCTGGTACTCTGTGAATTCCATCCACCTTGGCTTCCCCAAATTCTCAACTTACTCTTTCTCAACTAAGGGAAAACTGCACAGCAGCCTGGAATCACTCTCTAGGGAATTACTGGAGAAACCACAGGACTCACGTTGTTTGTTTATCTTCTTTCAAGGATTACTATTCATCACTGCCCGGTGTCCAGTGTTTGAAACCATTGATCATAAATTTTGACTAGTTTCTTATTTGTTTAAGGTAAGTGGGTAAATATGTTTCTGTTGCTCCATCAGGGCCAGGAACAGAAATGCTTTAAAAATAGTTTTAACTTTAAAAAAAAGAATGAAAAAGATCAAATAAAATATATGACCATGTGGAAATGAAAAGTGAGCTGGCATAATTCATGAAAGGAATTAAGGATTTAAAATAAATAATTAGGGAAATGAAAGCCACATTTAAAACTACAAAAATATGAAAAGTACAGTAATATGGGGGACATGATTTGTAAAAATCCTGTTAAAAACAAAATCAGAAAATGACAGAAACCATTAGAAAGAGGATAATACAGAAATTAAACAGTAGTTCCAACATATGCATTATTGGTATCCTTGGATTAAGGGAACAAAACAAATGAAGCAGAATATTTCAAAATTATAAAAGTAGAAAGCTTTCCTAAAATAAATGAAAATTTTAATTTACTGATTAAACCTGTACAGTATTTCCCAGAAAAACAATTATGCAGAATGATCGACCCAAATGTGTACTCTTTAAAAAACTCACTAAACAGGTAACTTTCGGACAGAAAAATCAAGTCACCTGCTAAGGCTGAGAGAAAAAAAAAATGTGGGTTTAATCAGACCTCCTACTTCTCCACAGCAACATTTAATGACAGAGGAAGGTGGAGAAATGTTTCCAGAATCCTGAAAACAAGAAAAAAAAAATTGAGCCAAAAATATTGTGCCCAGCCCATTTGTTTTATGTTTATGGCAACAGAAAGGCATTCTCAATTTTGTACATATTCTGGGAACAATGAGGCTTTAATGCGTCCGCCTTAAAACAAACAAACAGAAAAAACAACAAAAAAAGAACTGCTTGATAAAAAATCTATCCCAAAAAACTAAGTCGAGAGAAGGAACTCAAGGAAAGGGAACTCATATTTTAAAAGTACTGGTAATGAGTACTGAATACACTTAAATGTATAAAATAAATATTATCTTTATTATTTTAGGGAAAAATGAAAGTTTACAGACTTTGGCTACATCAAAGTTATTGTTAATTTTAAAAAGTGTTTGTTGGTGGAGAGTATACATTTGCTAATGTCCTTACCTTTCAGAAGAAGAGTCAAAGGCTACTGAAAAAAAATTGATGAATTAATAAAATAATTGCTTGATTCATTTAAAGAATTGATGATTGACATTAAAATTTACATTTGTAAGTAATTTCAAAATATCATTCAGACAGAAACTCAACATAGCTCACTAATGCTCTATGATCAACTGATGAGCACCAGCCCTTTATGGGTCATACCAAAGTAGGGACTGAAACCAGAAAGAGTCATTCCATACAATTAAACCATTAAAATTTACAAATTTAAAAGCTCTTATATAGCCTGTGAGGAAGAGTGAGGGAAGCTACTGTAACCAAAGCAGGAAGGTATTACTAAAAGGTTAAGCACATAGATCAAAGGAACAGAACAGATCATCTAGAAATAAACACTCATATACGGTCAATTGATTCTCAGTAATGGTACAATGGTGATTCGGTAGAGAAAGGATAGTCTTTTCAACTAATAGTGCTGCAACAATTGGATATCCATATGCAAAAACAACAACAACAACCCTCTATTCATACCTCACACCATAAACAAAAGTTATCTTTAAATGGATTATGTGCTGAAATGTAAAACCTGAAATTATAAAACTTCTAGAAGAAAATATGGGAGAAAATGTTCATGGCCTTAAGTGAAGCAAAGATTTCTTAAATAATATGATACCAAATGTACAATCCATAGAAAAAAATTCACAAATTGGACATTATCAAAATTATGAACTTATGCTATTAAAAAATACTATAAGAATGAAAAGACATCTTTAAAAGGTCCTTTGGTATTAGGTAAAGGTATTTATAGTAAAGATGTCAAAGACACTAAGAAAGAAAAGTATGGTTCGGCACCCCTCCAAATCTCTAATCTCCTCACACTTGCACAGTGGGTTAGCCTACTAGCCACCCTATATGCCCTATTTAGCCCACTTAGCTCAGGCGAGAGGGTCCAATTGTGTGTTCATATAGCATCTTATGCATATCATTGACACAACTCGTACCAGTCTGTATGATCCACTTCTGTTCAAATCTATTAGTTAGTACTATTCCAGTTGCAAGAGACAGAAACCCAAACTTAAAATAAATTAATCAAAAAAGAAATTCTTGGCTATCGAAGTCCAGGGTTAGATCTCACTTCAATTAGTGCTGGTTTCAGGGGCTCAAATGATGTCATCAGAACATGGTCATATTCTCCATCTCCTAGGACTCACCTAGGAGCTAGACTCCAAAACAATAACAACAAAAACAACAACAATAAAAACCTTCCCAGATGAGTGTCATACAGCACTCGCTGGGTAATTGCTTTATCTGTGTATAGCTTGTATTTGCAATCTAATTATAAGGGCCTTGAAGGCAAAGACAACTCCTTTTGCACCCTAATCATATCTAAGATTATGCTAGATGGTTATAAAGCAGACATTCTGTAAAGTCTGGTAGATCTGGGAAAGCTGTAAGCATCATCCATGTTGGCACCAAAAGGCTTTGGAAAAAATTCTGACATCCTTTTGGAAATCTGGGCTAGTGAAAGTAGAGTTGTATTCAAAATTTTTGAATAACTACACCCAAATGGTAATAATGAATAAGTTTGAGTTGGTAAAGAGAAAAGCCTCACACAATATTCCAAAGAGCTCTATTCTTGGCCCTATATTATTCAAAATTCTTTTGAATGTGGATAAAGACATATATCTGCATCTGACAAAGCGAGAATATGGCAAATTATAAAAATGTATTTTACAATGTTCTTGAATAGCATGGCCACCCAAACATTATCACTAATTCCATTCTGGTATTCTTCCAGTCTTCACATTATACATATTTTCATGTATATATATTGTTGGCTTCCATTATTCCTCTAGCATAAACATTTTGGCTGCCAACTTGTCTAGACTTACATCCTTACAACTCCAAATCTGGTGGGAAGAAAAGCTTTTCTCTTCCAAGAATTCAAAAAAAAAAAAAAATTCTGTTCTGATTTCCATTGGATAGAACCAGCTCCCATGCCTGTTCTTAAATACCATTCACAGGTGTCAAGGGAACATGATACTCCGGTTGGCCAAGCCTGAGACCCACACCCACCACTTGGGAGCTTAGCGGTGGTGTCAGCCGCATCTGAGGCACTGAGGGACTCAGAACGGAGAGGGTTGTTTCCCGAGAAAATGTGATTACCGTTATAATAAGAAAGGGAAATGGCGGCTGGGCTGCTAAGCTACAAACTAAATGAGGCAGGGTCTCCGCTCTCCAGGAGCATACAGTCCTACTCAGGAAGACTATGTTAACAGACATTTTCAATATAAGGTGGTAAATGTTGCGATAAAGGTTTGCAAGGTAGAGGGCAAGTAAATTCAAGCAGGGAGATATTTAAAATGGATAACCAACAAAGACCTATTGTATGGAACAGGGAACTCTGCTCAATATTATCTAACAACCTAAATGGGAAAGGAATTTGAAAAAGAATAGATACATGTATAGGTATAACTGAATCACTTTGCTGTACACCTGAAACTAACACAACGTTGTTAATCGACTATACTCCAATATATAATAAAAAGTTAAAAAAAAAAAAAAGAAAAAAATTCAAGCAGGGGGGCCAGATTTGTGGCTAAGGAAGTTTCCAAGAGGAAATGATGCCTGAGTCTAGAAAGATTCATAAGTCTTTTCAATGTAGAAGAGAGCTTGGGAGTGATGTAAAAATGTTTCCAGGCACCCTTTTTTGTTTTTGTTTTTTATTGCGGTCTTGTTAATTTACAATATTATATTAATTTCCAGTGTAAGTGGCATTGTTGACATATAAGACTTGATCCCCTTGAAGCTAGGAGTCATGTCTTATCTTTGCCTTGCCAGAATTCCACATGGTACCTGGCGTCTAGTGGATATTCTATATGTGTTTGAGGAATTCATTAATATTCCCTCATTACGCCTTCAACGAAAATTCTGCAGGAATTTGTAAGGTTGGTATTTAACCATATTATTCAGAGAAGAAAACTGAGAGAGATTAGATCATCAAAAATCACAGTGCCAACCAACGATGGCTCCCCCCGCAGAGGCAGGGACATATCCAAACCAAACTCCAGACATTTAGAAGAATACCACAAATTCCAGCCTTGCATTATTAGAGCAGTAAAGTGAGAAATAAAGTAAACATTTTAGCATGGTTGGCAGTCCTTATAAAGCCCCAAGCACCAAATTTTCTTCCGCTTTCAGATGTCAAGTGATTAAAAACTTATTTTACAATGTTCTTGAATAACTAAGGGCTGAGAAAAAAATTGAGAGAGAAACGTGTTTGTTTGGGTGGGTTGCTAGGCAACACCACACATACCAGAGGCTGCTTTTGGATTTCCTTTTGAAGGTGGAATCTGTGGGACCAATGGGTACTTCAGCTTGCGTCTGCTTCATCAGCTCAAACTGGAAAATAAAAGCAAAACAGGAAACAAACAGGCAATTCTAATAGTACAGAAGTCAGAGGTGTAGAGAATGCCAAGTATTAAATTAGGCTAGACTGTTCTTAAAGTTGCCTTTTAAATGACTTCTCTGAGTGTCCTCAGTGGTACTAATAGGTGAGGTTTTGTAAGTGTGTCCCCAGAAGAATCGACCACACAGATGAAACAAAACCACATAGTATCCAAGCTATATTATCTATCCCACACAGTATTTCAGGCCCTATAGATTACTGAAACTTGTAATATGGCAAAAGGATGTAGCAACCAGATGAAGAAAAATATGAGTTTGTGTATCTCACTTATTTAATGAGGGATAACTTCCTATGAGAAGTAGAGTTTTACGATGGGTACTAAAGGAAAGAATTCTGTGGGAAGGGAGAGAAATTTACAACCTCAGGGCCTGCTTGAGCAAAAGCTAGGAGCTCTGAAGGGGCAAAAAAAAGTCAAGGTAAAAGCAGGAAAGAGAATATTGGTAAGCCAGAAAGAATGAATAAATATTTGAGCAGGAAATATATCGGACAGCTGGGGAAGGGTTTATGAAGAAAAAGACTGAAATTAGTAGAGAAACTCCTGCAATGTAGGATTTTAAGACGCTGTGGATCAAATACTATCCAAGTCATATTACGCAAATATTGCTGCGCATTTTTAAAAAGCATATTTCTTTCAATGATTTGTGATTTGAGTTTCAGGCAAGCACACATCTAAATCTGAACTATGTATGTGCAGACACATTTTCAATCAATCTGCATTCTTTGAGGGACGGGGTATAGTCTTAGAAAGACTATTTCAGATTTTGTTTTAAATAATTGACACTACAGAAAGGGGGCATGTTATTATCATTAATTACAGAATAAAGTCTGTACTAACGGTGCATCTGAGGCCTTCCATGATCTGGCCTGCCTGCCTGCACTTCCCACGCCAGCCTGAGCATGGGCCGTCTCTCCTCTCAACCCCTCCCATGCTGAAAACCTTCACTACTGACTTGACACTAAATTATATTCTCCCATCTATTGTTATTTAGACTCAGTGTGTGTATCTCTCCCTTGAGATTATAACTCCCTGAAGGATGTGTCCAAATAGTATTTTGTTTTGTATATTCTGACTAAAATAATAATGTTATTTACCATGTATAGTAAATGCACAGAATTTGAACTGAATACATAGATAGCACTTGAATTAATTTGTTTATTATTCCTTGATATTATTGTTTTTCCATTCAGTCTCCTCCTTATGTCTCTGGACTCTAGGCCTGCTAGCAGAAAACAGGAAGAACAAACAAGAAATGAATAAGCAGAAATCTATTGTCTTCTAAACCTCGAACTCTGAAAAATCAAAATATCCTTGGGAGACAGATATCGCAAAACTAAAAACAGCATTCTGAGCAGGGAACATGATAGCTTCAAGAGGGCATAAGCTATTCCAAGGGCCCTTGGAGCCCGGAGGAGAAGTGGTGGTATGCAAAAGTTAAAAAGACCTCTACGTGAAGAATTAGGAACCCCTGTCATAGCCAGAGGTCTAGCTGTGTGCCTTAGAATGACTGTACTTGACTAGATTCATTCATTTCCCCAAGCAATCCGCGGGGAAAGCAAGCTCTTTAATGGCGGGGCTTTTCACTAGTGTCACTGCTTGCCCTCTGTCCTGGCGTTGCGCCTGGCTCCTACTAGGTGCTCAATAAGTATTTGTTATGGAATCCTCTGTCTTGGTCATGGAGTGTCCATCCTCAAGAAGCTCATAGTCTGGTTAGGACAAAGACTTCCAAATATGCAATTATAATAGATGAAAATACTTATCCTAAGTAAGCTATAAGAGCTCATAATGCTAACACTTGAGCAGTTACCATGTGCCAGGCAGTGTTCCCATGCCTTACATGTATTAACTCACCTAATCGTCACAAGAACCCTGTGAGGTGAACGCTATTATTATTTCCATCTTCCGGCACGAGGTAAAGCCACTTGCCCAAGGTCACACAGCCAGAAAGTGGCAGAGCAGGAACTGAACCAGGGTTCAGAAGTAGCACAGTGTAGGCACAAGACTACGAGTTAGTCTGACTCAAAGACCACTGAAGTTTCCTCTAGGCCTGGGATTGCAGGAGATGGCACCACTGGTGACAATGAAGCACCAGGAATACGAGGGAAATGTTTCAGGAAGCCACATCCATTTGGAACATACTGGTGCTTCTCAAACTTAGGATGCTCCAGAATCCTCAGAGAAGATTCAGAATTTCAGGCCTGAAATCCTGCAGTTTCTGAATCCATAAGGTTGCAGTGGGGACGTGGAATGTGTATTTTTAACAAGTGCCACACTGATGTTGAGAATCATGTTTTTAAAATACTAAACTA
Source organism: Physeter macrocephalus (assembly GCF_002837175.3). Lineage (NCBI taxonomy): Eukaryota > Metazoa > Chordata > Mammalia > Artiodactyla > Physeteridae > Physeter > Physeter macrocephalus. Next base: position 8,877,814 of record NC_041220.1, read on the forward strand.
GGGCTTCCCTGGTGGCGCAGTGGTTGAGAGTCCGCCTGCCGATGCGGGGGACGCGGGTTCGTGCCCCGGTCCGGGAAGATCCCACGTGCCGCGGAACGGCTGGGCCCGTGAGCCGTGGCCTCTGAGCCTGCGCGTCCGGAGCCTGCGCTCCGCAACGGGAGAGGCCACAGCAGTGAGAGGCCCGCGCACCACAAAAAAAACCAAAACTAAACTAGACCTATTCTCCAGCAGAACACTTTGGCTGAGATTCTGCTCTTTTTTTCTCAGGCCTGGCTTGCCTCTGGCCAGGTGTCTGCTGGGAATCCTTGGAAGATGCAATCTGGCAGTGCTCTGTTGGGGGCACCGGCATCTGTACAGGCTCCTCAGACGACAGGCATCACAGCCCTTACCCAGGACAGTTATTTCCAGTTTATTTGTCTGTCTGCTCTTGAAGGCAGGGGCTGTGTCATACTGTGCTCTACATGCCAGCTCCTAATTCAGTGTGCAGGAAATGTCTTCGGAAGGAGACTTGATGGACTGCATCAGCCCTGCCCTTAAGAAGCTCACAGTTAAGTGAAGGACACAGATCCCTGAACAGATAAACTACAGGATTAGGTGATAGGTGGCGTGATTACCTAAATACGAGCAGCATGCTAATGAGGGCACAGGGAAACAGCAAAGGGTGCTGCACAGGTGGGAAACCATGCTGGAAAAGCAGACTGGGAGCTGTAATGGGCTGAACTGTGTCCCCCTCAGAGATTCACATGTTGAAGTCTAACCCTAACCCCTCCAATCAGAGTACCTCAGAATGTGACTGTATTTGGAGACTGGGTCTTTTAAAAGGTAATTAAGTTAAAATGCCATCATCAGAGTGGGCCCTAATCCAATCTGACTGGTGTCCTCAGAAGAAGGAGAAATTGAGGCATAGACACATACAGAAGGACGACCACGTGAAGACACAGGGAGAAGACGGCCACCTACAAGCCAAGGAGGGAGACCTCAGAAGAAACCAACCCTGCCAACACCTTGACCTTAGACTTCCAGCCTCTAGAACTGTGAGAAAATAAACGTCTGTCGTTTGAGACACCCAGTCTGTGGTACTTTGTTACGACAGCCCTAGCAAAAAAAATGTAGGAGCAGATTATGAAAATTTACCAAGCCAAACTACAGAAATTAAATTTTACCCTTTAAGCTGTCCGAAGCCTCCACGGTGTCTAAGCATCAATGTGACATAAGCAGGTTTGGTTCCGAACACAATTTGGAAACAGCGGGTACCCAGAAGTGAAGAAGGATGGTGGAGTTGACAGATCCACTGTTCCAATGCAGAATAAAACAAGCCGTAAGGGCCCTGGACTAAATCATTGACAAGGGGAGTGAATAACAGAGGTCCTAATCAGAGAGACCTTTGTGGGGCAAAAGTAACACAACTTGGGGGAAATGAGGTGCTGGAGGCGAAGAGCAGACGGATGAGGTTATCATGAAGAAGTGTACTTTGGGGACGGAGCATGCCTCAGATCTCACCTGGGGATACAGGAGGTGAAGCAGGCTTAAAAGAAGAAGGGAAAAGATAACAAACTTCCCTCGGGCTGGGCGAAGTTTGAGACAACTGCAGAGCGTCGAGCTGGACGTGCTCCGCAGAGCGAGCGGGAATAAAGCTCAGGACCTGGAGCCTGAGGCGGGATTCCCTGACTCACAGACGGGGAGGGGGTGGGAAGGGGGCGCTCGAGCTCTGCGGAGCATCAGCGATCCAAGAGCCCCGCGGCCGAATCCTCGGGGTCCCCGCAACGCGTGGACAGAGGAGCCAACCAGAGAGTCAGGAAACCCTCCAAAAAGCAGCAGGATTGGGGCGGGGGGTGAGCGCGCCAAAGGCCAAGGAAGTCAGCGCTAGGACTCTGTGAGGAGTTTGCTGGTAGTTTTCAAACGGAGGAAGGATGTTTGCCCCTGCTGCAGACCGGCTCGGGCTGGATCTCGCTTGTTCACGCCGTCGCATAAAGGGGTTTCCCTCTCTCCCTGCACCGCGGTCAACCGAGGCAAAAGTGGCTGGCGGCTAGCAGGGACCCAAGCACCCTCTCAGGGTGGCGCAGGCAGTGCCAGCTCCGGAAGCCCTTCCACCCGAACGGAATGGGGGCGCCCGGGCTCCGGCTGCGCTCGGGACACGGGCCCAGGCGCCGCTCGCCCGGCGCGCCGGCCGCGGGGGCGGCTGCCTCGCGCCTCCCCCTGCAGCGCGCCGCGGCGGCCGCTGGGCGAGGCGAGGCGAGGCGGGGGGAGGCGGGCCGAGGGGGCGGGCGAGGGACGCGGGACTCTGGGGAGCTCGGGGGCGGAGAGCAGGAGGCGGCGGGCCCCGGGAAGAAAGGAACATGGCTCCTGCGGCGGACAGCGCCGAGCGCGGCACGGGGCGACGGCGCGCCGGGCGCCAGTGACCGCGATGGTGAACTCGAGCCGCGTGCAGCCGCAGCAGCCCGGGGACGCGAAGCGGACGCCGGCGCCCCGAGCGGCGGGCCCGGGCCGGCTGATGGCGGGCGGGCGGGCCGCGGGCGCCGGCCTCGCCGGCCCGGGCGGCCTCCGCGAGCAGAGGGGCCTGGAGATCGAGATGGAGCGCATCCGGCAGGCGGCCGCGCGGGACCCCCCGGCCGGAGCCTCGGCCTCCCCATCTCCTCCGCTCTCGTCGTGCTCGCGGCAGGCGTGGAGCCGCGACAACCCGGGCTTCGAGGCCGAGGAGGAGGAGGAGGAAGAGGAGGTGGAGGGAGAAGAAGGGGGAATGGTGGTGGAGATGGACGTAGAGTGGCGCCCGGGCAGCCGGAGGTCGGTCGCCTCCTCGGCCGTGAGCTCTGTGGGCGCCCGGGGCCGGGGGCTGGGGGGCTACCACGGCGCGGGCCCTCCGAACGGGAGGCGGCGCCAGCGAGAGGACCAGGGCCCGCCGAGCCCCAGCCCGGCCGGCGGCGGGGACCCGCTTCATCGCCACCTCCCCCTGGACGGGCAGCTGCCCCGAGTGGCCTGGGCCGAGAGGCTGGTTCGCGGGCTGCGAGGTAAGAGCGCGACCCTCGGCAACTGATGCACAAACCAGAAGTGCGGGCGCCGCCGGAGCCATCGCCCGCAGAGGGCAGCTCTCCGGGGCTCCCGCTCGCGTTCCCTTTGCGTCCCCGCCTCCCTAGGAAGCGTCTTCCGCACCTTTGCTAATTCCGTTCTATTTCCGGTACCCAGCACGGAATTCCACCGCGCCCTTGTTGGTGCAAATTTATTGGCTACCTCCTTCTTCTAAAAGATGTGTCAGCTTATGTTTACCTTTGGAAATAAGTGAAAGCCGTATTAGAGCGAAGGGGTACATCTGGAGATTTTTTTTTTTTTCCTTGTAGGGAAAAAAAATATTCTAAGGCAACTAATGGTGGTTGCAACTGCATATTTGCGAATTTCACTAAATGAAAACGAAACTTCTGTGCTAGTACCCATGGTCTTTCACTGTCCTGGATGCCCTATTGCCCCTTATCCCTTTCCGGAATGGGTACGCAGTACAGTGTCCTAGTTGTGGAAGGAGTGTCATTGGATAGTCATTGATGTTGTTTTGGCGGTGTCTGGTTGTTTGGGGGAGAGGGAGCTGTTAAGAACACCACGAATAGAATAAAATGTCTAGGAAAACAGTTATTCGACCATTTCTAAGTCTAGGTATTTTTCTAAAACGGTTGCAAAGTAAATGCTAATGTTGTTTAAAAAACTTGAAAGTATGTTTTTAAATAACTAAGTTAATGTTCTTTGAAATTCCAACGAGACAGTGAGGTCATCAGATACCAGCTGTGTGGAAATGTGTCAGAGTTCGGTGCACCCAGCTCTCCAAAAGGCAGGAAAGGAATTTTCAAAATTGCCAGTGCCTATTAAGAGGACACAAATTTTCCAAGAGCAAATGGGATCCTGTTTTTGCAAAGTTTTGTCAGAGGCGTCTTTGGAAAAGAGTTGCATTGGCTCTTGCTATCCAAGTGACTTTAACCTCTACTTTTAAGAGTTTTCTATTCTCAGTTCTTTTGAAAATTTCCCTTCCCTTCTCTTCCTGTCAGTTTTGAAAATCTTGCACAAAAAGCTCTCCAGGTGTTTTTACAGCAACGTGATTAACACCCAGTCAGGCCTATACCCGAACCCCAGTTCTACCACATATTGGCTACATGACCTCGAGCAAATTGCCTGACCTCTCTGATCCCCAGTTTTTGATTTTTTTTTTAAAGAGATAATCATAATACTTAGGTCTTGACTTGGGAGGATTAAATGAGATGAAAGGTAAAACGTGTAGCAAGTCTCTGCCATGTTGTGAGTGCTTCATAAATAGAAATTAAATCATAGATTCTAAAAGTGTACCTTTTGGTACTCTTACACAGTGATGATGCTAGTTAATTTGATTCAGAGCATGGAGGCGACCGAAAGATCCTTTTTGAATAACCTGTGTGAGTAGATTAGCAAAAAACTCTCATACTTTTTTAAGGTGGTTAAATTGTTTTTTTTTGTGTGTGTGGTATGCGGGCTTCCCTCTACTGCGGCCTCTCCCGTTGCGGGGCACAGGCTCCGGACGCGCAGGCCCAGCCGCTCCGCGGCATGTGGGATCCTCCCAGACCGGGGCGCGAACCCGGTTCCCCTGCATCGGCAGGCGGACGCGCAACCACTGCGCCACCAGGGAAGCCCCAGGTTAAATTGTTTTAATTGTGCTTTTTAAAGTATTCACTGAAATGAGAGGAGTTTCTTTTAAGTTAATAAATAATGGAAAGTTATGATCCTGTTAATTCAGCTTAAGTATTTGATAACACTTAATGTTCTTTGAATAAACTCAATAATGGAATATAATGAAATGAAATATATGAGTGTATGTATAAGTTTATCTCTTTTAAAGAAAAGTTTCAGAAAATTTACAGTGACTAAGGTAACAGTAAAACTTCTACTCAAACCTTATCGATGGTCTAATTAGTAGGAGAATAGAATCATGAAAATCTTTTTTACAGAAAAATTTCGAATAAATTGTATCTTATTTCTTTTATGAAGAAATATAATTGATATTCTTGTCACTGATTAAGTGACATTTGTTAAATAATTAGTGACTATACTAGGTGCTACCAAAAAAAGAAAAAAAACAAAACAAAACCTAAAATAGCACATCACCATTTTCCTATGGACAGAAACCCAGAAAAGTGAAATGAATAACCATGAATGAGTTGTGCTTTTTTTTTTTTTTCTTCCCCTCTTGGGATACTGATGACAAAAATCTTATATACATTGTATAAGTAGTACCCAGGGTCAGAAGAGAGAGTGACTTGGAATTTCTGAAGGTAGGAGCAATTACTCAAATATGGAGTGGTCAGGAGCTTCCTTGGAGGTCTCCAACCTTTGTGACTCTGTGTAACCCACTCAGACTTCCTGGCCTCTGTTCCTCGTTTATAAAATGGGAGAGTTGAACCTACTCTTCAAGGCCCCTTCTAGCCTCAGCGTGCCCTGTGTTGTGGTTAAATGACATGAATCTGAGCTGGACAGCAAATGGTCATTTCTCTCCTTGGACACGAAATAGATCTATCCTCTTAGCAGGAGTAAGATAGCAATGAAGAAATGTTTGAGGCCTGATTATGGGAAGCATTGTGTCTGAGAAATTAAGGAATTAAGAATTTACCCCTAAATATTAGGAAGCAGTTGACAAATTTTGAACAGGAGCAGAGCACGTTGAAAGGGAAAATGAGTCAAGCAGTGTGCTGGGCAGGAGAGCTTGCAGAAGGGGACAGGGAAGCAGGAGGCAGCCCGCGAAGGGGTGATGAAGGCCTGCACCCAAAGCAGCAAAGGATGGCTGGAAGATTGAAAGACTGCTCCAAACTAAGAGGTGTCCCCAACCCGACGATCTTGTTTACATTTTTCTTAGCAAACGCTTATTAATTCAGAGATAAAATTTGAGACTCTACATGAGTTATCATATCTTCTGAATTTCCAAAGTTGAATGTGTTTTATGGATGTATCCGTTTACTAAAGTCACTTTCTGTTTGTTGTTTCAGACATATATGCTTGGTTGGTTTTTTGTTTGTTTCCCTGGAGAAAGCATCAAGAACTAGCTATATTGGTCAGGGTGGGCTAAGCTGCTGTAACAAATAGATACCTCCTCTTCCATTCACTATATTGTATCATCACTGTCCATATCCAGAGCTTTTTTATCATCCCAAATAGAAGGTCTGCCCATTAAACAATAACTCGCAGTTCCCCTCCTCTTCCCCGCACCCCCTGCCTCTCTTCCGCTTTCTGACTATGAATTTTCCTATACTGGGTACCTCATCTTAGTGGGATCACTCAGTATTTGTCCTTTCATATCTGGCAGCTTATTTCACTTCGTGTAACGTTTTCGAGGTTTATCCGTGTTGTAGCATGTATCTGAACTTCATTCATTTTTGATGACTGCATAGTATTCCCTTGTATGTATATACCACATTTTGTTTATCCGTTCATCCGTTGATGAACACTGGGGTTGTTTCTACCTTTTGGCTATTATGACTTTCCCTTTATTTTTAATCCAACCCTCCGTAATTGCTTCCTTTTCCCTTTTTATTTGCACTATAATTGTGAACAAATGAGATTTTGTATCTTCATTGCATGGGGATTTTTTCTGAGGGAGGGTTGCTACTCTGTGGGGTGTGATAAGGCTATGCTAGTAACCGAAGTTGTGCAGTCAACAAACATTTATTGAGCATCTCCCTTGTGGTAGGTACTAGGGATACATACAGAGATGAATAATACAAGATCCAAACTCCCAAGGAGTTTAGAGTTCAGTAGGGGGGTGAGAAGTGTAAGTAAATCATTGCCGCGCCAGGTCCCAGTTGTGGGAGGGACCCAAAGAAGAGGGGACCACCTCTACCTGGGGAGGTTAGAAGAAGTGAATCTAGAGTTATGTTTTGAAGGATTCAGGGGGCAACTGGAGGAGGGAAAAATAGAGAAGTAAGACCAAGCAGGCTTGTAGCTCATTGGTTCTTTTTCCTGTAGGCAGAGTCAGTGAGGGCTTCAAGCAGGAGGCTGCTATGATATCCTGCCAATCTGAAGATGCTTCTAGCAAGAATGTAGAGAATGGGGTGAGGTGCATAGCGCCAAATGCTGGGAGAATAGGTCAGGATAAAGTGACAAAGGTGATAAAGTGTCAGTTGCCCTGACAATCCTCAGTGATCGTGAGCTGGGATGGAAGAACGCTAGCTGAAAGAGAGAAACCATCAAGATTGTGGACCAACTCCATGTGAGGGTTATGAAAGGGCCTATTCTAGGATGAAACCCATGCTTCTGGGTTGGTACCATTAACCCACACAGGGCAAATAGGTTTCTAGAGAAAGGAAAAAAAGAGAAATCTCAGTTTGGGGCATGTGAGTGTGAGTTATCTGTGGAATATGCAGGTAGATCTGGCCATTAGCTGTGGCACATACCTGTCTGCATCTCAGGAGGGGGCTGCCTAAGAAATTTGAGATTCAAGCGTCAGTATCATAAGGTAGCAACTGACTATTCTGTAGAAAACGGACCAATAGTAAAAAGTCACTTCCCTTTCTGACGGTGTCCCTGCAATTCAAATCACTATGAAGAAGGATTGTATTTATCTTGCTAAGCAAGGCCCACATGTGTCTAAGCACAAAAACAGGATTCTTTTATGATGTGAGTGCAATGAGAATTTGGTCAGGCTATTCACAATGACTTCAAAGTCCATATGGATTCGGGTCTCCACGCCATTCTCAAATCTGGACCAGCTAGGCGTCAGAAGTAGGACATTTCAGATTTGGACCTGTTTCTGAAGCCATAAAAGGGCCTCTTCCCGCCACTCTATTGCTGTAACCGTAATATTTCTAATTCCCAGAACAATCCCACAGAGAGATACTCTCACCTCATTTCCCAATGAGGAAGTGGAGGCTCATGGCGTTAGGTAAGGTCTCACAGCTCCTAAGTGGCTGACCCTTCACTTGAACACAGCTTGGATTCCAGACCTCCACGCTGCACCTTGTCACGATCAGTGAGTCCTAGTGGGTTAATGTGTTTCAGATGGGACAGGGTTAATGGGAGGCAAAAGAGCCACACTGAATTGTTTTTACCATGGAACTGAGATATTAACAGGTGAAATGATACAGTCGCTGGAATTAGCTTCAAAATAATTGACGAGTGGGTGAGGGTTTCCATGAATCAAGGTTGGTGTTGAGTTGATAACTGTTGAAGCTGGGTGAGGGATACACGGGAGTTCGTTATATCGTTCTCTCTTTGTGATTTTTTTTTTTTTATATATTGCAAAGTAAAAAGGGTTTGGAAGCATTTGGATAAAAGAGTTGCAAAATGGCATTTTTTCCAAAGTCACTTATTTACGTTGGAGACCTTTTTGGTGTTTTGGATTACCCATCTCAGAGTTCTCCCATATGCATATTAATAAGTAACACTTATCGTTGAGGTGATGTGCTCTGACTCTGGGCTCTGGCATTGACTAAGCACCTTCTTACACAGGAAGGAAATTGCATATTGTCCCGTGTCCCCTCCTATCGTGTTCTGCTAACCTATGGAGGCACGTTACCTACTGAACGTGAGTGCCTGGAGGTCCTCCCTCCGCAGCTGGGATGGTGGCCGGGAAAGACAACAGTTGTTTTTGAAGAATGCTCCCATTCTGGACCTGAACGCTACCCTTCACCATTCTTATTCTATCATCCCTGATGGTAACTACACGTGGGAAGTAGTGGGCTACAGGACAGCTGTTTCTTCCATTTGTGGATGCAGCATTTCTTACCCTTCAGGATGTGAAGGGATCCCTGTATCCTAAGACTGACCCTACTCCACACACACCCAGTGGGGAAACTGGATGACATTTGTCAAGCAATAAGTATTTGAGGAGGTAGCTAGAGAAATTTAGAAAAGAGTAAATGCATGGAAATATACTCACATAAAATATAAATAAAAGGGCTGGTTTCTTTTCATTTGAAATGTTTCATTCAAGGGCTAGAATTAAATTGCCATAGACCATTGCAAATTTAGCCTGAAGAAAATTCGATAGGAGTTTGGTGTTTTCTGTTTATAGGTCAAGCAAAACCATTTGCAAATATTAAGAACCATGATTTTTCCTTATTGCATAATTGTTTATAAACCATGGGAAAGAGTGAAATCACTGACCCAGTGAGACGAGGCAGCAGTCTCTCCCGGATGGTCAAGGGACTAGCAGTTTCCACTTATGTGTATATTTTAGGCCTGGCCTCCAAAAGAGATACGCCCAGAGAAATGGTGTGGTTTTGTCCAGGGCTACTGAGCCTAATATTTGGCTGCCTCTGTGTTATTCTGAGCTGTAATTTTCCATGTCATCTGAAGTTCGTAATAATTCTTTACGATGATGGAGTTTCAGCGAGCAGACCTTCTGCTTGGTGCATTTCTTCAGAGAGTAATCCCCTGACAGCCACCAGGTGTGGGTAGAAGCAAACCTGGTCATAAGTGCTGCTCCCCTTCCGGCGCGGTGAAACCTAGGACGCGTAACCCAGTGTCTTTGAGGGCAGATGCTGGTTTTTCCTAAAATAAATTTGAGAGAAAAGAAGAAAAGGAAATGAAATACCCCAATTTAGGAGTAGAACTAATGTATGTTTGTAAGACTTAAAAAGTACATAAACACTAGCAATGAAGTCATTTCTTCCAAGTGCAAGACCATATACCATTTTCCCCTTGTTCTCTGTGTGGCTGGATTGTGGCATCAGTGGCTCTGTGCGTTTCTGTGATGGAAGGGGTTAAAGTCTGTGGGATAGAAGTGTGAGGCCATTTGCCATTAACAGCTGACCTAATCTAACAGAAAGAATTGAGAGGTTTGTCTTTTTTGGAAAACACGAAGGCTCTTCCAAGTAACCAGCAGTGTGACTTGACCACACTGCTCACTGGCGGGGGTTTGGACGGCCACCCTGTCTGTCTGCTGGCTGCGTCCACAACTGTGGGATCTCTCTCCAGGCAGCTCACCACGGCTTAGGTCATCTTCGCTCAGCCGGCCCAACGCTTTTTCCATCTGCTAAAATATGGAGCACGGTTGCTCCTTTTTTACCCTTTCTCCAAAGAGAGAGAGAAGGCGGATGAGTTTGTCGCTTTTCATTTAAAAATCATACGTTCATTGGCATTTTTTAAAACCGTTCGGCTAAGCATGTTTAGTGTAATCGGTCAGCACTGAATTTCTTAAAAGGCAAAAATGGGTACAGAGCAGAGATTTTACACCAGTGTGTTAGAAGCTTGATAGATGTTTCCATAAGGAAATGGTGCTCCAACCAGGACCTCTTTTCATCAGGGGTGACCTAAAAAGTATCGTTTGCAGTGTCACATCATGTACTAACGCGGATAATTAGCTTAGTTAACACGGTAATTCCTCCCGCATATACGAAGGACTGTTGTGCGTGCATAATTATTAAACCTAAATTTCCTCTTCTCTTTCTGAATTTTTACTAAGATATTTTCTAATGAGGTTGGGAGTTTATAGACAATGATCAGATCATTGCCTTGTGTTTTGCACATCTGGGGGGAATGGTAGAGGCTGATGTATTCCTAAATGAAAGGTACTCCTGCTAAAACCATTTCTCGGTTGCCTTTAGAGCATGCTAAAAAAAAATCCGGGCGAATCTCCCTTAAAGGTATACTGTTTTTTATGTGTTTTTCCTTTTGCCATTCATGAGATTTGTTTAAAATAAAATGACATCTTTTATTACTATTTTAAAGGTCTCTGGGGAACAAGACTCATGGCGGAAAGCAGCACGGACCGAGAGAAATACCTTAAAAGTGTTTTACGGGAACTGGCCACATATCTCCTTTTTCTCATAGTTTTGTGCATCTGTAAGTAGAACATTTTCTTCCACTAGAGGAAATGTGTTGAAAGTATTTGACCTGTCAAAATCCTGATTAAGAGGAATTGTAGATGCACCAGTAACGGTTAATTCAGAAGTTCTCTTCTCTGTTATCAATTCCGATTTACAATGTGGTAAAGCTCTCCTCTCTCATCCGGTAAACATTGATCAGAATTCGGCATTATTTGATTGGCCACTTTGCTGTCAGTTGTGACCGTTTTCACTACGAGATGCACAGGGCGACCTGCCAGACACCAAGTAACCAAGTAAAAGGATTTTTGTATTAGATTCTTAACAATAATTACAGCATCACTATTATTACATCAATTAATGTAAAGTGTACACAGGAATTATTTTCCAAGTTTAACTTTCAGAAAATACAAATAATGCCACCTAATATTGCTTTTATGTCTATTTGTATTTAAAAGTCCCCTTTTTTTGGATTCGGATGTGTTGTGTGGATGCCTTCATTCTAACTAATCATTTCTTCCGAATCTTCAATAATCGTAGAGTTTTACTCTTTAGGAAACTTACCGCAGACTCATCTCTTTCTGTTTTCTTTTTCCTGTCTTCTTTCAATACATTCCCGCATTGTCTGGGAGGGAAGGGATGCCTTAGCCAGAAACAAGTCTTAGAAACCGTTTGCCTCAAAGTCCAGAAGGTCCCGGGCAATGGACTTATCCTCTGAATCAAAGGATATTATTGGTTGATGGAGTTCTGTCGTGTCCTCTCTAAAACCCTTTATGAGAACAGACAGGAAGCAGATTTATGACCACCAGGACCTCTTAGCATATTCCTCAGGGAAAGGAGTTTGTTCGGACAGTGTACACGTAGAAATGCTTAAAAACCAACACCAACCTTGGAAAGAGTTCCCTTCTTTGTACATGGAGAGAGTCATGATTTAATCAATACTTTAATAATGCCATTCTTATTACATGAAAACTGACCACCTTGAATTTAATTGACTAAGTGCTAAAAGCTTCCTTTAAAAATGTTCTTCGTTTACTAGATTTATAAGAAGATGTGTAAGTTGAACATAAAAGATTAAGGAAACGTTTAAACTTTTGATATTTGTAATGGCAAGAAATTGAATATTGATGTATTTAATATCCCCATACTGGTTTTTACTAATACTAGTCAGCTCTTAATGAGCCTCAAACAGGGCATGACTTCTTCTCACATTTTCTGAGAATTTGACTATCCAAGTGGGAACTTGGATAATGAGACGCCCGCACAGCACAACGAAGAGTGGCCCCCGCTCGCCACAACTAGAGAAAGCCCGCGCGCAGCAACGAAGACCCAACGCGGCCAAAAGTAAAAGTAAATAATTTTTCTTAAAAAAGCGTATTTTCCATCTTATCAGTGTTGGTTCTAGTCCCTGTGGCCTTAAAATCAGTCTGCTTAACCAAGAGGACAGGAATACCGTGGAAACTAAGTAATCCCACTTTCCCTGCAATTTAGAATTTATTCCTACTTAAAACCTAAGGTTGCTATGAATTTATCTTTAAAGTACTTACTTATATATGGGTTACTGCTATAAATAGTAATGGTATTTCTTTGTGTGAGTTAGATGCTGAAGTTAAAGAAAGGAATAAATCGTATTATAGTAGATCTTTGTGAAAGACAAAGGAAAGTCTTCGGTGAATCTATGATAAAAATATAGTTGCCACTTCTTTTTTTTCTGCTCTCTCTACTCATTCTATAAAATTGCTCAGATCTTCTATGCCTACACATAATAATAGAAATCACACACAAAAAGTTCAGTCAACTTCATAGAAATGTAATATTTCTATGTGTCAAAGAAACAGACAAAATTAAAAGGCAGGAAACAATTGTAAAGCATACTTACAAGAAATACGACAAAAAATTAATATTTTAACACATTTGGAACCCACAAATCACTGAGAAAAACACTAAGACTTCAGGAAATATTTTACAGAATAGAAAGTATAACACATTTCACAGAGTAGAAAATACAGTCGATTAGTGTGGGAAAGTCTTTAACCTTAAACTCACTAGTATCCAAAGAAGTTATGAAAATGGAGAAAGCAACAACATAATCATAATGCAGCATGGTATGTCCTAGGACAGGAAGAGCTCTTTTAAGAAGAAACCTATGAATCTCCATTTCTTTATCTCCGGAAGGAGACGTTGCCTTGTATTCTAAAAAGAGAAATGAGTAGTATCAAATCCACACTTTGTACACCTTAAACTGACACCATGTTGTATGTCAATCATATGTCAATAAAAAAGAAATTAATATTTTATTTTACCTGTAAAAATCTTGCAAGGATGATAGCATAGAGATAGTTTTCTTAATTTGCAAGGGAATCCATGCAGGTTAATTGTTGATAACCAGGTCAGTGAAGTCAAAGGCAGTGGGTTAATCACACTGGGGGAGCGAATTCCTTTTCTGGTGACAAACATTCATCTCCCCACAGAGCTTCCCACACAGACATGTGCAGTCTTAAGTTCACAGGCTACAGTCCGTGGGAAGTAACTGCTAAAGACCAACTATGGCTGGAAAGCTCTCTGTCCTTTTCAGTACTGGACAAAAAACTACAATAACAAGAAATGTATATTCATATATAAATACTACTTTAAGCATGGCCTTTACTCCACGTGCTTTCTCTTTATTTCTTCGTGGTAACTTCTCTGTAAATATTACATGCTCTTCTCTCTTGTTTTTTAAAAAAATGACGCTACTTGATACAGGCAGAGGCATTCACAAAAGCACTTGTGTCGACAACCTCTGTCCCTCAAAGATTCCCATCACAACCTGTTACTTACCTTTGAATTTTAACCAAAACTGCATTACAATGTTTGGGAGTGTTAATAACTTTAATTCACCTTTCTGGTTTATTCTGCAGCCTCACTCAGCCTCCTGAAAGGCCCTCACCCAGGTCACCAGGGACATCTTAATTGGCCAAATTTTATGGGCTCCTTTTAGCCTTTCTCTCTCCTTTGGTCCCAAATGAGGCATTTGGCATTCTACAGACTTCCCTCTTTGGCTCTGTGACTCCCTCTCTTCCCGTATTCCTCCTTTCCTCTATTCACTTTCTTCATTTTTTTCTTTCTGAAATGTGTTTAGACAGAGGATTCTCTGTGACTGGGTGTTCGGCTTTCTCTTCAAGGGATCCTTCCTGCAGCCTCAGCTGGTCCTGTACGCTGGCGCTGCCAGGTTCCTCTGGACCTCTCACGGACCACAGATCTTGTGCCAGCTTTTACTGGACCTCTCCACCAGTGCATCTCAGGGGCTTCCTTCACGTTCCTCAGCCTGGACTCATCCTGTCCATCCAAACATGCTTTGCTCACGTTCTCTACCTGGGTCACTATTAACATCACCCCCATGAATGCCTCTCCCCAAACCTGGGCATCATCCTAGATGCTTTCTCTCACTCTTCTCGTGGGGTCATTCCACGTACTTCTTCTTCTGTAGTGCCTCTCAGATCTGTCTTCTTTCGTAGATTGCTGTTGTCCCTCTTTTTAACCTTTATTGTCTCTCTCCTGGATTGTTCATTTATTGATGCAATGGACTGTTTAGTAATTTAATGAAGAACATATATAGCCCTGGCCTTAGCTGTGGTAAGTGATGAGAAAGAAGACAGCTGGGGAAGAGGATTCCCCGACAGAGAAGGCCTCTCTGAGGCCTGAAGCAAGAGTGGGAGCCAGTCAGTTGAAGAGGGGACTGTGTGAGTGAATGTTCTGGGGCAGGAAAGAGCTCAGAACATTCCAGAAGCTGAGTGAAGATAGTGATTGGAGGGAGTGCTATCAGATAAGGTCAGGGGTCAGACCCTACAGGTCCGGTAGGCTTTGGTAGGGGGAAGCCAGTGTATTAAGTAGGGGGTGGTAAGGTTTATTTAAATTTTAAGATGACTGCTCTGGGTGCCATTGGAGCACAGACTGGATGGGACCCAATGTCTGGACTTTAGGACTCCCAGGCACTGGCTCCGGACTGCTGTCTCTGAAACCGGATTAAATCAGGTCACTCTTTTCATCGAACATGCTATCATCACCTCACCTTCGAGATAAAGTTTGAAGTCTTTACATGATAGACTAGAGTCTTTCACTGTATGATCTTTGCTTACTTCTTCCGACCTGTGAATATCTGGTACTTCAACCGCATCAAACTACCTACGAGACTCAAAAAGGCCTTGGACTATGCTGTCCCTTTCCTGTCAGTCTGTCTCGTTCCTCCTCATCCTTCAAGGTCAGCTCAAGAGCCAGATCTACGGAGAGGCCTTTACCAACCAGCCCCCTCCCATAGTGTGTGCCCCTCACGCTGGATCGTCCGACGCGTTCACGCGCTCGTCTCCCTCAGTGCAGGGGCAGGGGAGGGGGGCAGCGAGGGTTGCTGGTAGGCACGTCTCAGAGGCGGCACATAGATGTTCTCCCCAAATGTCGGCGACTCGGCCCATTTTCACTTTCTCTCGTGTTCACTTGTACTTCTTTTCGTTCACAAACAGAACTTTGCCTAATATGACAACCGAAACAATGCAAGCCTCAACTTTCTTTGCTTTCTGAAGAGCACTGTGCCTTGATATAGCACCTTTTAGTTCGTAGAATCCCTTCAGATATCTGTTCCTCTTTTATCTCCACCGTGTCCCCGTGAGGATACCGTGCAACACAGAGCTCGCAGAGCAGTCAGGGTTCCTGTTCAACGTGATGGCGTCACCCTGTGACAGATGACCTAGAATACTGGGACCAAGGCACCTTGGTCCTACTGTCTTTACATCTGGTATATTTCTATTTGTGCTGCAGTTTTGATTTCCTCTTTGGCTGGCCCAAGAGTTACTAACAGAAAAAAAAAATTTAATTTCTAAATGGTTCAGTTTTATCTATCTTTGTTCATCCTTTTAAAATAATTTTCTGCATTTGTGGTTGAAAAACTATGGTTAGTTTCGGGGCCCTTTTTGGGAGGGGGTTGTTTGTTTTGGAGGTTTTTGTTTGTTTTGTTTTTTTGGCTTTAAACAGCAAAAATTTCTTCTCTCACAGTTCTGGAGGATAGAAGTCTGAAATCAAGGTGCCTGCAGGGCCGTGCTCCCTCTGAGATGGGTAGGGCGTCCTTCCTTGCCTCTTCCTCACTTGTGGTAGTTTACCTGCAATCTTTGGTATCCTTGGCCTGTAGCGGTATCATTCCAATCCTGCATCTTCACTGGGCGTTCTCCCTGTGTCCCTCTTTCTTCACATGGCCATCTCCTTATAAGGACACCTGCCTGGTTGATTTTTAATTTTAGGGATTTACTGGTGTTGTCTTTGCGGCCCAGAATATGATTAATGTTCTTACATCTTCCATGGATATTTGAAAAAGAATGTGGGTGATCTCTTTTGATACAGTATAAAGTTTGATATATATATAATACATTAAGTCGTATATTCTATTATAAAACCCCTACTATCCCGAGGTCATTTTTATCTTCTTTCTCTGTCAAAGATTGAGAGGTATAAATTTGTTTCTAACTGCTATTGTGGTTTTGGTAATTCTCCTTCTGTTACTAGAAGACGTTGCTCTATATATCTTGATATTGTTATTCAATACATAAAAGTTCATTATAGTTATATCATTGTGTAAAGTATCATTTATCAATAAAAGATAATCTTTTTCTTTAACTCAGTACTCACCTTATAATCTCCTTTGTCAGATTATTGCAGTACCACTTAACACCTTTTGTATATCTAATATGTATCTTCTCATTCCTTTATTTTTAACTTCATTTTGAATGGGTCTCATAAAAATTCTAAAGGTACATTTTTAAATTTTTTAACCAATATTTAAGACTTTGTCATCTAGTAAGTTTAAGCTCTGTACATTTCATGCTTTTGTCAAATTTCTGCCATCTTATTTTTTCCTCTCTTTTACACTTTCTTGTTATTTTTCATCTCTTTTTCTTTTTGTTACATTGGAAATTTTTCTTTGTTTTTTTTTTTTTTTTTTTTTTTTTGCGGTATGCGGGCCTCCCTCTGTTGTGGCCTCTCCCGTTGCGGAGCACAGGCTCCGGACGCGCAGGCTCAGCGGCCACGGCTCACGGGCCCAGCCGCTCCGCGGCACGTGGGATCCTCCCGGACCGGGGCGCGAACCCGGTTCCCCTGCATCGGCAGGCGGACGCGCAACCACTGCGCCACCAGGGAAGCCCTTTCTTTGTTTTTTATTCCACTGATCTGGAGTTTATACAGTGCAGTCCCCTTTATATAGTTTTTAGTATTTAAGCCTATATGTTTTCATCCATATTAAGAATAAAATGGTGTCTATAGCCTATTTTTAAATGAGACCATGTTTTAAGACAGCTTTAGTTAGTTTACATGCTGATTAGTTGGTGATGCTGTGATAATGTTTTTTTATTCTGGTTTATTTCATAGAAAATCGAATCTGAGAGTTAAGACAAGGACTAAATAGCCGAAAAAGATGTATGCACATAGGATATATGTGCCTTTTACCTTATATTTTTAAAATATTTTCCTCTCCTTTCTGATCCTCGTTTATGGTTATTTCATGATGTAACTTTTTTCTTTACAATTCAGTTCATTTAAAGAGTGTATGTTACCTTCCAAGTGGGCTTTGCCCATCAGGAACTGGAAGGAGAAAAGATACAACAGTCTTAACATTTCTATTGCATTTAACAGTATGCAAAATCTGTGTTCACATACATTTCTCCCAGTGAACTGCGCAAAAGCCTTAGATGTTATTATTCCCATTTTCTAGATAATGAAACTCAAGCTCAGAAAAATTAAATACTTGTCCAAGATCCCAAGATACTGAGAGCCACAATTATGAACACAGAGGCGTCGGACTTAAGGGTGAAGGAAATCTTAAACTCAAACCCAAATCGTTCTGATTTCAAATCCCGGGGGGTCCTTTAGCTACAGCCTAGCTGGACTCATGATGCCGCTGACCCCTGGCGTGTGTGGAGCCGTCACTTGAAGATATCCCTTGGACCAGCCCGCTGCCGGGCTCGAGGGAGGGACGGAGTTAACGTTAGCTGATTGAAGGTGTTAGAATCATCATCCCCTTCCCCACTAGGTGGCGGTGTTTCTCTGGATGTCCAGCAGGTGGCACTGCATAGCCAAGAGGATGTATCCCTTCCCTTTTCAGTGAAGCTATTAAATTCCATACAGGTCCTGAGAATTTCAAAAGCAATCAGTATTAAAAGTACAGGACAATAAAGGAGATGCATTTTAAAATCAGTGGCTAACATACATACATATTGCATATTTATAAATCAAAAAATTTAAATAATTTGTCATAATTCTTTTTCAACAACCAAAAAAACCCCACAGGTAAAAAAATTTAAGAGTGATCTACGTTAACCAGCCAATCCAAAGAAAATTCTAATTTCAAATTAATTCCAAAAATCAATATAATAATCATTTAGTCGGCTTTGGGGAGCCTTCACGACTCCTCTTTAGCATGGTATCAGCTTTGGATCTGAAGAAGGCCTTTGCAGAACACATCGTACCTTGTCCACCCCTCTGTGGGAGCTGGTAGGCAGTGCTTCCCCTGGGGAACACCATGGGCTCCTCTTCTTGAGGACAGAGGTCACATCTTGCTCATCTCCATGTCCAACACCTTGTCCCATCAATGGATTAAAAGTCCAAACCCTGAACTCCAGTCCAATGCAGTTTGAAGAGGTGCCAGGTCACGTAGCACTGGAAGAGGAGCGTTCTTGTCCTAATTAGTGGGTCATAGGATGGCAGGTGATGGAACCTAACTGTGAGGACTGAAAGAGGGCCCTTCCCCTCGAGATGCAGCACACGAGCCGTGTGGTCGTGTGTGTGTATTGCTTCGCTGACTGGCTGCTCGAGATGGACTCGGCAGACGCACTTGTGTCTGGATCGCTGTTATCCACTCCCCTCTTTTAATCTTAATTCTCTGTGATGCTTGGGAAGGGAAGGGGACTAGGTGAAGAAAAGATGTAATCCCCAAATCACTTAATATGAGGTTTTAAAATGCATTTTATGCTGCCTGAAGATTATTACAGAATCAGCTAAGTATTCATTGCTTGCTGGGTGTGAGAACCGTGGTCAAAAGACCTATAAAACCTCTGTGGTCAAAAGAAGCATAAAAGGACGTATTTCCTTCCTCTTGAAGTGTTTTGTCATCTAATTGTAGGTATCAACGCGTATGATACCGCAATCATCAGAGTTCAGCATAAGACAGCACTCGTTAAAGTGCTGAAATTTTTAATAGATACGTTGTAGCCATCTGGTTAAGGAGGAAGAACCGCCATTTTTGGACATTTAAGTGTCAACCACTGTATTGGATAATTTTGAATTTGTTTTTTTTTAAGAAATGCTCTTCTGCCTCTTCTTTCCCTTATTTATTTATTTATTTTTAAATTTTGGCTGTGCTGGGTCTTTGTTGCGGTGTGTGGGCTCTACTCTGCGGCACGCGGGCTCTCTAGTTGTGGCGCACAGGTTCCGGAGCACGCGGGCTCAGTAGTCGCAGCGTGCGGGCTTCGTTGCCCCGCGGCATGTGGGATCTTAGTTCCCCGGCCGGGGTTCGAACCTGCATCCCCTGCGTTGGAAGGCGGATTCTTAACCACTGGAACCACCAGGGACGTCCCATTTAGTTATTTTTTTTTGTAAGCACCAAAAACTCCCATGAGATAGCTAATTATTCCTTACAGAAGAGGCAACTAAAGCTTAGAAAGTCTGAGCAACTTGTACAGCTCATACAGCAAGTAAGAGGCATGACCCAGACTCAAAGCCTGACCTCCTGTGACCTGCTGAGCCTGTACATGATCTCCCCACCTTTCTCCAGGACCATTCAGAATGGGCTGGTGAGATCAGCTCGTCTTCACGTCAGGGGTATGGCTTGCGTCTTGAGAGTGCCCCGCAAGCGCTGATAGGCGGCGGGGAGGCAGATGCGTCTGTTAGCCAGCATCCCAGAAGGGAAGAGACGGGAGGCTCACAGCGGCAATTATGGGGGTTCAACGAAAGGACCGTTACAGAGGCGTGGCGCAGGGTTATAGGAGCCAACGCGGGGACACGAGGCTCTTGGGGAAGGTTCCCACCTCCGGGCCTGCAGGGACAAGGGCAGGGAATGGCGTGGTGTGAACCCGGTGTGGCTGGGGGAGAAGAGATGCCCGCAGCAGCGGTGGCCGCCGTTAGAGGGTCTCCAGCAGACTGCACCCAGGCAGTGAGGGAGTGGGGGGCGAGAACAAACCCAGCTCTCTCTCTCACCTCGGGCCCCAGATCCCCTGTTTGGCCTCCTGTTGGCTGAATGCCCCGGAACCCGGAAGGCAGGGGCGTCCAGTCGGTCTGCAGGGGTCAGCCTCAGGGTACAGAGCAGGGCAGACGAGAATGGCGAGTTGATGTGGGGACAAAACGAGAGGGGGCTGCGCACGCCGTCGTCGGGAGAGACGGCAGCAGGCGCACAGCCGGAGGATGTGGAGCCCGGCGAGGCGTCTGCCGAGGCTGCTCCGGGAGGTGGTGAGAGGTGGGGGCCAGGGGCGTCTTGGGGGTCCCCAGTGTCAAGGAGGGGGCGCCTGGTCTTCATCCGGTGCTCAGCGGTAAGCCAGTGGAAGCCAATGTTAATTCATTTCTTGTGTAAGCCAGAGAGCTGGGGAGGGATCCTGGAACAGCGATGCCGGGAGGGAGGCGGGAGGGCTATCTGCCCGTCCGCCGGGATCGGGCGAGCGCGTGTGCAGGGTCCCTGGCAGAGTTCATTTGGCTCTTTCTGTCTTCCAG
This sequence comes from Physeter macrocephalus, assembly GCF_002837175.3. NCBI lineage: Eukaryota > Metazoa > Chordata > Mammalia > Artiodactyla > Physeteridae > Physeter > Physeter macrocephalus. Next base: position 8,898,294 of record NC_041220.1, read on the forward strand.
TGACCTACGGGATGATGAGCTCCAGCGTGTACTACTATACCCGGATCATGTCCCAGCTCTTCCTGGACACCCCGGTGTCCAAAACGGAGAAAACTAACTTTAAAACTCTTTCTTCAATGGAAGACTTCTGGAAGGTATTTGCAAATGACCTCTTGTTATTGAAAATTGTTCGTTTGGCTTCATAAATTCAGTTCAGGCCCACGAGGGCAGAATTGGATTGTGTTGTCTTGCTTCGTTTTTTGTTTTTGTCTCTTTGCTGGTGTTGGAATGCACCCCAGAACAGTGTCTGATACGAGGCAGGCACGTTCTTTCAAAGATCTCTAATGTAAAATTCAACCCAGCCCTCCCCAAATTGTCACAAATTCCAACATTAGTGCTAGAGGATAAGCATTGAGGGATACCGTAGGAAAAATATTAAACTGATCTGGAAGATGTGTTCAGAATCTAAGAAAATGGGGAGGGAAATTGGAAAGGAAATGATTCCTTCCTTCTGGGGAAATACTTTCTAAAATTCTTAGTAAACCCTGGGGTCAGAGCTATTGATTTTAAAGATAGAGGAACTGGATCACAAGAACCTAAATATACCAAGTAATGCCTAAAAATACTTGACATCCAAACCCACACTTGTATAATATGAATCTTTTCCACCTCAAGGGGGCAAATCACTCCATCTCTATTGATTGTCTGATAAGGATAAGACACTGAGAAATGGCTGGGTCTGTCTTTCCTATAGGCAAACTAATGAGAGACTTCTCACATATACACAGTTCGGTGATAATGAATGCCATACTCTAAAAATGGGGGGGAGGAGGGGGGTGAGAAGTCAGAGAGTTCCTTCACCCTCTGACAAAATAATCCAGACAATTAAAAGATCCAACAGAGAGCAGACTGGTTTTCAAAACTATCATCTTTTCCTCTCCAATGATTGTGAACCATGATGATGTGGGATGCTGCTTTAATAAGGGAAAGTGGGATTGATCATGGTTATGGATTCACTGCAAACTGCACCCTCTCCCCAGCCTTTAGTCCTAGAGGAAAAATCAAGAGTCGCCATGTATGAAGTGCCCATTCTGTGCCAGGTGTAGCCACCATACAAACGATAGATATTACAGATGCTCGAGGCCTCACAGCTAGCAAGGAAGTGACGGAGCAAGACTGGAGCAAGATCCAGTCTCTCTGACAACAGAACCCACCCTTGTCACTCTACCCTGTTCACAGAGTTGCCAAACTGTTGGTCACACAAACATTCCAGGAAGGAGCAAGGCAGCCTCTGAGCTTAGAGTTTTTCAAAAACGTTGCCTTTGCTTTCAGTTTGCAGAAGGCGCTTTGTTGGATGGGCTCTACTGGAAGATGCAACCCAGCAACAGAACTGAAGGTGACGACCGAAGCTTCATCTACTACGAGAACCTGCTCTTAGGGGTACCACGTCTACGGCAGCTCAGAGTCAGAAATGGATCCTGTTCCATCCCCCTGGACTTGAGGGATGAGATTAAAGAGTGCTATGATGTCTACTCTGTCAGCAGTGAAGACAGGGCTCCATTCGGTCCGAGAAATGGAACCGCGTAAGTGTCTGTGGCTCAGGGCCCTGGGCTGTCACGGACATTCATTCATTCGTTCTCTAACCCCTTCACCAAGGAGAAGATGCCGTCAATGCTTGTATTTAAGGCCGTGGCCAAACTTTGGTTTCTCAAGTTTTCTTTACTTTTTAACCCCCTTTCAGCTTCTGCATACTTATTTTCCAGAAGGCTAAACTGCTGACCATATACCCGCAGGAAAGAAGCTACCTTCTCACCTTCAGAGGTTTCTTTTAAGGTGCCTGGATCCTATTTTTATAAATCCAGTAACGTGGTTCACTAGGTTGTTACTAGGAAGTTTTTTGGTACAGAAATTCTTTTTTATTAGCTCTTAGATATAAATTTGTGTTCACACTACAATTACTTAAAGTGTATCATAAGCTCGTGAGGCAGTTATTCTGTCTGGTTTAAAGCCTGTCCTTCTCAAGTGTGTGTTTTTGATTTTGAGTACGTGTCTGCCTTGGGCGTGTTTGCAGGGATTTTGGGTACTCTTTGTTAACCGTACTTAAAACATCCTGTGTATTAAGGGAGGACAGTCCTTCTTTCTAGAATTATTATAAAAAGTGAGAAGAGTTCTCAGGTTGTCCCAGGGTGGACATCTTGGGGCACGGGCCCCGGGTGAGTCACTGTGGGTAGAATTGTCTTCCAAGTTTCACTAAGCTAATTCTTTCAGTTCATCTAGATCCCTTTCTTGAGAACTGAGACACCAGAATCCAGATGAGTTAATACACAGTGAGGACGAACACCTTTTCCATAACCAGATTCTTTGTCTGTCGTCCAGTTCACACCCTCTTTAGTACCTGGACCCATAAGGAACAAACTTACTAAACATCCGAAGATTTAGAGTAAAGAGGCTGAATCTCAAAAGACATTTTTTCCAGGTTGTGATAACGATTTTGCTCACTGATGCTCCTTTTTCCAGTTCCTGCAAAGCATAAGCTTGCACTTAAACTATGGTACCTTGTCTAATATTTTATCTCATGCCATTGGTAAGAGAGATTCATGCAGCCTCTATTCCATGCTAGATGCTGTCTAAGAAGTGAATTCATGCATTATCTCATCTACTTTTCACAGAACAACTCTGAAATAGGTATCAGCTCCATTTTATAGATGAAAAAACATCACCGCTAGTAAATGGAACCAGCCTGACTCCAAAACCCATGTTTCTTTTGTGACGCCGCGTTGCTTCTTCCATATTAATTACGTTGCTGGAGTGGCTGCTTGCCGCTCTCAGCTCCCCAGCAGAATTCAAGCTTCTTGAGGGCAGCGACTCTGTTTTGTTCACTGCTGTATTTCCAAAGCTTTGAACAGTGCCTGGAACATCCAAGACGCTTATAAGTGATTTTCACTGCAGGGTGGGCTACTGAAGGGTTCCTTCTTGTGTGTATTGAAACCATCCCTGGTCCTGCCAGAGGCTGAGTTACTCCCATTTCTCCTTCCGTTCAACTCCAAACTTCTTGAAAGAATAGTTTTCACTTGCCGCCTCCTTTTCCTTACCAGTGATTCACCCCTTAAAGCTTAAGCCCTTGCTTTTGACATCTCTCTTGGAAGCTCCCCGTGGGTTTGTTCAGTTTGCTGATTCACTGATCGATTTCCTGCCTTCATCCATCAGCCCCTCTGCAGGATTCGGCCGTGTTGCAGGCTTGTTCTTTTGGCTTTGGTGAGTCACACTGAAATTGGATTCTCTTAATTCTGCAACCCCCTTCTTATCTCTTATTGCCAGGTTCTACATTCAGGCCTCTATGTTTTCTTTCTTTATGCTCTTTCCCTTGACATTCAGGTGGCTCCCACTGTCATCTCTATTTGATGAGTCATCGTGTCTTCAACAGATACACTGTGCGTTATCATGTGCCAGGCATGTTCCCAGTGAGGTCTCCCCTTTCTGGAAATGCTCTTGGTGCTGGTTGGAGTGACAAAGCAGCAGTAAACAAAACAGAAGTAAATCCCCTGTCCTGGCAGAGCTTACATTCTAGTGATAGAAGATGAGTGTGTATGCTACCCGTATGTCCCACCAGCTCCGATAATTCAGTATGCCCCAAACTGAACTCATCACTTTTTATCATTTATTTATTTACTTATTTTTGGCCACGCCGTGCGGCATGCGGGATCTTAGTTCCCCAACCAGGGATCGAACCCGTGCCCCCTGCATTGGGAGCGCGGAGTCTTTTTTTTTTTTTTGCTGCAACGGGTCTTAGTTGCAGCACGCGTGATCTTCGTTGCCACGTGTGGGATCTTTAGTTGCGGCATGCGAACCCTTAGTTGAGGCATGTGGGATCTAGTTCCCTGACCAGGGATCGAACCCGGGCCCCCTGCATTGGGAGCGCAGAGTCTTAGCCCCGGGACCAGCAGGGAAGTCCCGGAACTCATCACTTTCTTGTCGGATCTGTTCTTCCTCCTGTTCACGGCACCACCATCTTTGCATTACCCAAAAAGAGACTCGAGTCTTTTTTCAGAAGTCCCCTCTCCCTTGCCCCGACTTCCAAATCAGTGCCGGGCTCTGTTGACAGTCACCTCCGTGGCCCTGACTCGGCCCTCCCTTGTCCTTCCCACCTCACTGCTCTAGTTCAGGCCTCATCACCTCTTGGTTCTTGCAAGGGCAGCTGACTCAGCTGTGTCGGGGTCCCTGGGACCAGCCTCACTGAGTTCAGCGATTCTCTGGCAGGGCTCCCAGGGTTCAGCATATATTCATGGCTGAGCTTTACTACAGTGAAAGGAAATACGCAAAAGCAGCGAAAGGGACAGGCTCACGGGGCAAAGTCCGGAGGGAACCAGGTGCCAGGTTGTAAAGGGCCTCTCCCAGGGGAGCCACACAGGACGTGCGTCTTCCTCCAGTCACGAGTTGTGACAACACGTAGCGAGCATTGTCTGTCCGAGAAGCTCAGCAGAGACTCGGTGCCCCCCGTGTGTTACTGGGTGCTGGTTACATCGGCAGGCGCTGCCCAGCACATCCCCAAATCCCAGACTCCCAGAAGGGAAGCAGGCGTGGGCATAAGCCACGCTGTTTGTACAGAAGCCTGGGCACGGTGAACCACTCTTTCTGGTCAGAGGAAGTTTTATATCAGTGTGGGGAGCCGTTTATCACTGAAATTCCAGGCGCCAGCCGAGTCCAACCTGGCCTCTTTAAGGGAAGGCGGTCTCAGACCCGCGGTGTTAACTCTTTCCCACACGCGCGCCCTCTCTCTGTTCCTCACCAGTCCAGGCTTCCCCGCAGCCAGCAGAGTAACCCCGTTCTGCGCCTCCCAGAAACCTTCCCTTCGGTGACCCCTCCGTGCCCGCCCCTCACCGTCTGACCAGAGTCTACCTTCCCGCCTTCTCTCCTCCATCATATGGGAGCCAAACCGAACTACGGGTGGATGCCTTGTGCTTCTGTGGCCCCGCCTGGCTCAGGCTTAAAAACACCCTCCCCGTCCTCCTGCCTAGGTCTGAATCCTGCTTTCCTTTCACAGCCTGGGTTCAGCGCGGCTTCTTCCAAAGCCTCCTCTGGTCCACCTTTGCCATCATCGCTGACCCTCCGGCGAAGGCTAGCTTCCCTCTGACTGGCCCGGGCAATTTTCCTATGATTCCGTTTTGGTTCTTCTCATCACCTACCTTGTATTTTCGGTGTTTAATTGCAACTTTTCTCTCCCCACTTGTTATAAATTTGGGACAGAAAGGATCTTAGTTCATCTTTCTATCCTCATTAATACCAAAGAAGCATCTGGTTCCTGAGAGCCCTGTAAATGTTTGTGGATTAAACTCCCACATGCTGTGTGGAGGCTTATCTAGTTGAGTTGCTGACGGTGGCACTTGATGAACTTGTACCTCTTTTGGCTGCAGTTCTTGGGGGGCCTCGAGTCAGCCAGTTCCTAAGTAAGTCACCCTGAAAGGCAGCCATATAAACTGAGGGCTACTAGCACAGGCCTCTGAAGGCAGGCTGTCCTGGGGTGGGTTCCTGACTCTGCCTTCAAAAGCTTTGAGACTGAGTTGACCTCTCTAAGCCTCAGGGCCCTTGTTCCTAAAATGGGCATAACAGCCACATGAGAATGATGTAAGAGAACGCAGAGCACCGTGGCGTGCATACCACCCAGCTTGGTGAGACTTCAGTCATTTGTTACGTCTTACCAGGAGCCAGTTGTCTTTGTAATTGCCCCGCGTGTTCCGCTGATTTTACCTGTTTGTTTTGTCTTTGAATTAGTTGGATCTACACAAGTGAAAAAGACTTGAATGGGAGTAGCCACTGGGGAATGATTGCAACTTATAGTGGAGCTGGCTATTACCTGGATTTGTCAAGAACGAGAGAGGAAACCGCGGCTCAGGTTGCTAACCTCAAGAAAAATGTCTGGCTGGACCGAGGAAGCCGGGCAACTTTTATTGACTTTTCCGTGTACAATGCCAACGTCAACCTGTTCTGTGTGATCAGGTGTGTACAGAGAGCACTCACGCTCCCACGTCTGTGTATTTACATGCGCGTCCGAGCCTGCGGTCAGCCCAGAAAATCATTGCCTGCCGTTGGCTAAATGAGAGTTTCAGGGATCAGAGCTGACCGCAAGGAGGGGTGAAAACCAAAAGCTTACTGGGGTAGGGGATATAATATCCGGGGATATTATGAGTTAGGAAGAACCTTAAGTCTGGTCCAAGTTCGTCCCACGGCTGGAACCTTCCCAGATAAAGCACTGTGTTTTGCTAACATCTATCCTTTCCCATCACGAGGATGATCCGTGCTCCATGCTCTGCTGCCAAGGCCCCCAGGCGTCGCGTCTTGACTCAGTCCCCTGAGTTTCCCATTCTCAGACGACGCGCGTGCGGTTAGAACACAAGCACGGAAGTCGGGCTATGCCTGTGTTCGGTAGGGTGCCCCGGTACCTGCTCGCACTCAGGAATTACCAGAGGCACCCAGAGTTCCTTCTGCAGATCCTGTGATGTTGTCATCATGACCATTCTGGTGACAGTGAGGAAACTGACAAAGACCCCACTGGCTTGTCTGGGACCTCTTGTTCATTCATTCATTCAGCAGACGTTTATTGGACACTTAATGTGTGCCAGGCACTGCTCAAGGCTCTCGGGATGCATCAGTGAACAGAGTAAAGATCTCTGCCCTCGTAGAGCTCACATTCAACCAAGAGGAGATATTCGATGATAAACAATAAGCAAAGGAAACAGATTACTTAAATAGCATGTTAGAAGGTAATATGTGCTGTAAAAAATGTAGAACAAGGCAAGGGGGATCCAGAATTCACCTGCTTTAATCCTCCTGGTGAATATGGCAGCGACTTCCAGACGTCACCGACATGAATTACTTGCACGTATATTTTTACCCACCAAATGAGAAGGCTAACTTCTCATAAGGGCCTTATTTTGTGATTATTTCGGAGGCTAAACTCAACTGTGCTTTACATAGCCAATTGGACTTTCCCAGTCTTTACATGTAATAACTTTTGCAGAAAACAATATCACGTTAAATCAAGTAATAGTTATTACTAAAAATGAATGAAAATCTACTGCAATTATTGTCGAACTTCTGCTAATGAATGCAGTGAGCACAGAAAGAGGACGCAGGCAGGCAACTCATGACTGACATTTAAGGAAATAGCTATTTATAGAAGGTGTAAGTGAGTGTGTCTTCCACTTCCTCCCCATACTTTACGAGTGAATATTGCCAAGGCAGTTGCTTCATTTCTCTACATTGTTGTCTCAGTTTCTGGAGTGGTTGACGACGCAGGACCAGGGCAGGCAGAGAGAGAGGAGTCAGCACACAGAGGCCACTTCCTGCCCTTGAGAGCTCACACTGCGGCTGCCACAAGGCTCTTTGTTTCAGTATATTGCTCTCCCGAGTCTGGTTCTCACCCCTACGCTCCAGCATATTGCATAGGAAGAAAACGGGAGGTTGATAGTGCCGGGGAAGGAGAATGTTCCACACTTCTTTGACCAATTCTAATTTGCTATCGTCCCTGCCTATACTTGATCATTGCGCATGTTTGAGCCCTAGATACTTAGGTTCCAGGAGTGGCCACCTGTCCTGTCCATCCTGTAACGGGAGAGCTGGTTGCACCTAATCGCTGACTGGAGATCTTTTAAAAGTCTTAAAGTTAAGGATCTAGAGAGTCTGTTTCTAGCGGGAAGGGAAATTGTACCATTAAGTGAATCGTTTAACCTTCTCAGTGTGACACCTGCAAAGGGCAATTTGGCAAGAAGCATCTTCACTTCAGTTATTATAAAGCACGAAAGATCAGTGCCGTCCCTGTGAATGTAAAAGCGTGTGTCAGTGTTGCAGACAGCCAGACATTTACTGAGCTCCAACTCACTGTACGGCTCTGAGAAGTCCCGATAGCAAAATGGTCCCCGTAGGCAAATTATTTGATGCTGGTTAGGTGTCACCCAATGCATGAATGGGAAACTCACTCCCTATCTTTAAATGTATATGAAAGAGACATCCTGCTTCTTAGCCAGGCCATGCGTGTTTTGATTGATGACATATATTTCTTATGTTCTTCATTACCCAGTTGAAGGGCTTGCATTTAATCAGAGTCCTATAAAGTCTTGTTTGTTGATTAACTTCTACATTTAAAAATAAGTGTATAGCATTTTGAGTGGTCTAAATACCAGAAGAGTAAATGGGAGACGGAGGAGGAATAACCTCTTCGGTCTGGGGGGCCTTGGGAAGTCTTGCTCTTTTTGTGACACAAAATTCTACAAGGATGGAGTTACTGGCTGTGATAAAAAAACATTTTGCCGCTCGTCTGGAGTGACCTGTGGGCTCCGTTTTATTACCTCTGGAGCAGGGACAGAACAAGATGATGTTTGTCCCTGGCTGCGCCCGTGTGTTGTTGTTATTGCGGATGTTGTTAATTGTTTTAACTGTTCTTGTTGCAACGCAGGTTATTGGTCGAATTCCCAGCGACAGGCGGTGCGATCCCGTCTTGGCGGTTTCAGCCTGTAAAGCTGATCCGATATGCCACAACCTTCGATTTCTTCCTGGCAGCCTGTGAGATTATCTTTTGTTTCTTTATCCTTTACTATGTGGTGGAAGAGATACTGGAGATCCGCATTCACAAGCTGCACTATTTCGGGAGTTTCTGGAATTGTCTGGATGTTGTGATCATTGTGGTAGGTTTGAGACAGCACCAAGTCCCCTGCTCCGTTACAGAAATGTGGCAGAGTCTTTGCTCCCCTCGGGGTTGTGGGTCTTGATCTCCTGAAGGAGAATCTAAAGGTTCTCCTCTGTAATATCAACCTCACTGCCACTAACTTTCTCGTTTTGCACGAGTGAGCCTTCTGCATATGGAAGTGGAGAGGCGTTTACAGTAGCTCTCACTCGGCCGCGCCAATAACAAGAACGGGTTGGTAATTCGTATTTGGCTTTGGCGTATGCCGTATGAGGTGTGGGGAGAAAACAATTCTGCTTATTCTGCTTTGGTAATGATACTTTCCCTCACCTACAACAAAAATCAGTTTATATCTTTCTGCACATGTGTAAAGTTACGGCATAAAGAAACATCCAGGAAATCGTGGAGGTGGCAGAGGAAACCTCCCTGCAGTTTCAAACGTCCTGCAAATAGTCCACGGTGTACAAAATGTAAATGACGGCCTTCGGCGTTTTCTGTAGGAGGTGCAAGAAACCATAAGGCAGAGTTATGACTGAGTTAAGACCGTGACCCCTTGTGGAGCCCTTGCCGGCCCGTGACTCTGTTACAAATTCCCACACTTGTTCGAGACGGTTTCTCTTCAGCATCATCTTAATCACTTCCTTCCAGAGGCCTTAGTGTAAGAGGTATTTTTGCAAGCGTTTCTCCCTTCAGCAGTATCACATGATCTTCTGCTAGTCTGTTACCCGTTAGAGCGCATATAACAACACGCCTAACGGTTAATATGCCTAAAAGTCCGTCCTTTCCACTGTGCAATGACAGAGCTGCCCCTCTGAAATCTCAGTAAGTGATGCGTTAGCATCCTCTCTTCTGTTACCCTACTTCTTAGCCAATATTGCCCCTCCCCAACCAGAACGTCATTTGGCTTTGTGAAGCATTTACATCAAGTCATCATCAAATCATCACTAGAGTTAATTGGTAAAATATAGAAAGTATGCTACTTAATGTACTTTAATATGCTATTAAATATAGAAAAAATGTTATTCAGATGTAAGTAAAAGGATACTTAAGACACAAACAAGCTATATGTGTGTGTTGCGTGGCAATAATGGTATTAACAGGCGCAGTAATAGCAATAATTGCCAACACTTCAGAAGCTGTCTGTGCTATAGGCACGGTTCCACGTGCTTTTCCTCCACGGCAGTTCATTTAGTCCTCACAGTAACCCTCTCAGCCACGCTGCCACCGCCCTCACGCCACATACGTGTGTACTTCAGAAATAACTTGTACATAAAATACACATTCCTATAGAATCCAGCATGGAACCCATCTGGTCCTGATGCAGTTAGAAGTGCACCCCTTCTTTCACGATGGCTGTGGAACATCCCAGAATTCCTGTAGCTAAACTCTTGTTTCCCAGACTCCCAACATATTAATAATGAACAGAATTACAAAAGGATTTCCGTACTTAAGGAGGCAGGAAAGGCGGTGATACGGGAAATAATTTTTCAGAATATTTCTGAACTGCATGATGGCAGAGGGTAGTTCATATACACTGAAAATCATTCCAGAAAACAATTACTATTTGGAGCCCTAAGGATGCAAACTCTGCTTTTTTAGTTTACATGGATACATTTATGTTTCTGTCATGGAGAATAATGGTAAAAAAAAAAGTGGGTGTGATATTATGCTAATTAATGTTTTCTTTTTTTTTTTTTATTTTTTTTAACCAAATACCTTCAAGGTGAGCAAAGGACTAGTCAGCAGCGTTCAACTTTTTGATTATGTACACATATCAGTGAAAACTTTGACGACACACCCTAGCGTATTTTTATTTATAAAGTGGGTGTGTGTGGTGGTGTCATAAGTACGTTTGTAAAAACATACGCAGCACAGAATTTGAAATATTTGGATAAAAATAAATACAAATAGGATTCTAACACTTTCTTATCACCTGCCTAGAAGTGTTAACGTTTTCATCTCACACCGCAGTGAATTACCTCGTACCCACCTTGGAGACCACTGGAAAAATAGCTGATGACATCATGGAAATTGAGGCCAGTTTCTTGGCTCAGCAGCTGCAGAATTTTGCAAGCGTTTCTTTGAAAACGTGCTTCCCTGTGCTGTTATTCTTGTTCACTCTTAGTGCTGACAAGACGGAAGTTCAGGCAGCGTGCTTCCGCGAGAGCAAAGGAACGGCTACGGAATCCTCTTTCTCCTCCGAAACCTCCTCTGACCCTTTAGAAATAGGGCACGCTTTCCGTGAAGCTTCTGCCAAAGAAAGAAAGTTCTTTTGTAGATAAGAGATGAGACTCTCAAAGCAAACTCAGAGCCACGTAACGACCCAAATGCCCACCAAACCTCTCTCCTCTCTTCTTCTCTCTCATTCTCTGTTTTGAAGGAAGAGGCTCAGGAAATTGAGTGTATTTCTGTGGCATTGTAGAAATGACCACATATTCCGTATTTTTATAAACATCTGCCCTGGGCAGAGCAAAAACCAAGGGTACCTAGTGAGAGTTGGTAAAGGGTTATTTTTAGATTCAGTCAGTCAGCCCTTTTTTCTCAGTGAAGTCCATGCAGAAAAACGCTTATCAGGGTACTCCAGAGAGCTCAAAGGAAGTATTCCTACCACCAGTGCAAAAATACTAGACTAAGTCTGGGAACCCTTCACAGGGAAGACAAGGAAGGTGGTGAGGTTGGCTTTTTCAGCTGTGGCTGGCAGACAGGCAGGTCCTGACTCTGATAATCACCGGACAGCCATCTCAAGAAGGGCTGATGGGGTGGTCCTTGGCCGTCATCCGTGAGAAGAGCGAGATGGACAGCAGAGGTCGCGGCACCTGCCACAGCCCGCCTGCCGTGGATTTGGGGTCCACGTGGGGGCCCGGTGGTTATGGCTCACCGCCAGCACTTTGCACGCATCCGGTGGTGACGCGTGCAAGGCGGGCCCAGCCTTCCCCTCGGATTTTTATAGGCCAGAACCAAAGCAGACGTGAAGAGTTGTACGGTCATGAGTTAAAGGACAGCAGCAAACGAGCGGAGGAACCCTTGGCTCACATATTCCCACGGCGAGCATTCTCGAGCCCTCTGTGCCCTCCGTGCATGCCATCTAAGACCAAGCTCGTTCTTTCCTGTCACGAGCGCTCCCTTGAGCGTGTCTTGTTTCACCCTTCCCCTATGTTGTGTGATGCCAGCTTCCTGGAAGGTTTTTGTACTATTTGTCTTTGGGTGTTTAGATGCTCTTGAACCAGAGTATAAGTTTCTCAAGGACAAGGTTTGTACTTTTTACTTGTATTTGTTCCTCTTGAGCCTTCGCACGGTGCTGTGTACACAGATATCCACCATGTGTTTGTTGAATAAAGGAAAGAATAGATGGCTAGAAAATGAAAAAAAAAAAAAGAAGCCCCACAAATCAAAACAGAGCGAGATGAGGCCTGAGAAAGCAGAAGGGTGGAAAGTGATTTAAATGAAGGTGGCAGAAAAAAACCGAGTTTCCTTTTGGACTAAAGTGACGTCTCTCGGGCGCGTGCGCGCGCGCCTTCACTGGATTTCTATCCCTAACTAAGGAGGTGCGAGCAATACATCGTTTTACTTTTCTACGGCAGTGCTCGACACCTGCCCTCCGTGTGAGTGACTTAATTTATGGGTGCTGTGGGGTGAGTAGAATGGTGAGCCCCAGAATCAATACATTTGTGAAGGAGAATAAACTAGACATTTAAAGGTAAGTTATATATTTCTAGAACACTGCAATAGTACATAAATCTTTTGTCTTCCAGCTGTCCGTGGTAGCTGCAGGAATTAACATACACAGAACATCAAATGTGGAGGTGCTCCTACAGCTTCTAGAAGATCAAAATGCTTTCCCCAACTTCGAGAATCTGGCATACTGGCAAATACAGTTCAACAACATAGCTGCTGTCATAGTATTTTTTGTCTGGATTAAGGTAATTTATAAATTTCAGGTTCAGATTTTTAATATTGTTTTCGTCTTTTTATTAACGTGAGTCACACGAAATGTTGAAGGACTTGAATTCGTTTCTGTGGCCAAGTTTAAGCAGCCAGCCAAAGCTGCTCCATGTTTACAAGTAAAGTCAGCCAGCAGGACTCATGTGACCGTTCATCTCACTGTTTGCCTGCTACCTGCACTCTTGGCAGACCTGTCTTTGGAGGTTTCATTTAACAAATGCATTGAGAGACCTTCGTGTGTCACCTGGGCCTGTCACAGCCCCTGGCTCTGCTAACCCAGAGACAGGTTCAAGTTTCACCGTAAGTGGGGTGACCAGGTGAAGGAAAAGGAGCTAAGAGAAAGGAGGGGAAGGGTGGGGAAAGGAAAGGGAGAGGTCCTTCACTGGAAATGTTCTCTGGAAGGGTCACCTCCTTTCCGGGGGGAGCCAGAGAAGCTTTACCTGGAATTGAGATTGGGACAGACAGCCCCTCCGAGTAGTACCTTCGCGACTCATTTCCTTCCTCTCCCAAGGCATCTTGTGCATTTCCTTGTGCGTGAAAGCTCAGCTCACTTCGTATACGATGAGCCTCAGTTCTGCAGATCCAGGAAATTGCATTGTTTTTGAGGGCAACTGCCAGCCTGTCGCCACTTAAGTCCTGTGACTGTGCCATCCAGATGTAGCAATTAGCCACGAGTAACTATTGAGATTTTACATTAAATTCATTAAAATGACATGCCGTTAAACATTCAGTTCCTCAGTCACTCTGGCCACGTTTTAAGTGTTCAGTGTCTGTATGTGGCTAGTGGCTACTGTATTAGAGAGTGGAAATACAGAGCATTTCCATCATCAGAGAAAATTCTATTGAAGAGCACCGTTCTAGAAGGTACTTTCCAACAGTTACTTATTTTCCTGAATCGTTTTTCACATCTGGAAGGCCTGAGATTTATCAGAGGGCTTAGACCTCGTCCTGTATCTCTCGTGCTATTTATTCAGTTACATGTTCGTTCAAGAGAGACCATCACTAACGTACCACACCTTTATCACAAACCAGAACGATAATCAAGATCTCATAGAAATACTACTAGGAATTGTGTCAAGTAATGTGATTACAACAACTGTCAGAAACATTTTGTTGTGAGCAGAAGCGCTTTATAAGAGGTCTTTAAGTAAAATTCTAGAGATTTCCTTTCAGTGTGTGCCTCAGGGTGTTCGTCTTATTTAGTGCTTCGCCTGTAAATATCTCGCCCCCAAGACCTTGTGAACCATTCAGCTCGTTAAGGCAGAGATTGGAACTCAACTGCTAACGGATCTCCCCACTTCCTTCCACCGAGACTCCTAGCTAGAGCCGTGCGGTTTGTCCTGCCTCTGGGCTCGAGCTGCCGACCCTGGGCAGCATCCTCCGTGCCTTGTCTACACAACTGCGCCATGTGGCTGTGCGGTCGGATAGAGCCCGGTGCAAACCCTCACTCCAGGCCCTGGCCAGTGCCTGGCACGTAGCTGAGGCACAATAAATGACTGTTAATATACAATAAGTATTTTCTGGAGGTTTTTTTAACTAGTGTTTTCTTTTTCAAGATTTTTTTTTTTTGATATGGACCAATTTTAAAGTCTTTGTTGAATTTGTTACAATATTGCTTCTGTTTTGTTTTGTTTTTTTTTTTTGAGGTACGCAGCCCTCTCACTGCCGTGGCCCCTCCCGTTGCGGAGCGCAGGCTCAGCGGCCATGGCTCACGGGCCCAGCCGCTCCGCGGCACGTGGGATCCTCCCGGACCGGGGCACGAACCCGCGTCCCCCGCATCGGTGGGCGGACTCTCAACCGCTGCGCCACCAGGGAAGCCCCGCTTCTGTTTTATGTTTTGGTTTTTTTGGCCACCAGGCATGTGGGATCTTAGCTCCCCGACCAGGGATCGAACCCACACCCCCTCTGTTGGAAGGTGAAGTCTTAACCACTGGACCGCCAGGGAAGTCCCTTAACTAGTGTTTTTTTTTATGTTAACTCTTTTTGTTTTTATTGAAGTACAGTTAATTTGCAATGTTGTGTTAGTTTCAGGTGTACAGTAAAGTGATTCAGTTACATCCATATGTACATACATATATTCTTTTTCAGATCCTTTTCCATTATAGGTTATTACAAGATGTTGAGTATAGTTCCCTGTGCTACACAGTAGGTCCTTGTCATTTATCTAGCTAGTTTTCATTTGTGGGGTCTTTTCTCCTTCGTTTTAATCTTTCTAGGGGAAAAATATCAATGGTCATTTTAATTATAATTAAACTTGTTTTCACTGTAAATGAGAAGATATAAGTGGCTGGATTTGAAAAAAAGCAAGTCATTTTTGTCCTCTCTTTCTTTTTGTTGTAAAATATACATAACAAAATTTTCCATTTTAACTACTTTTAAGTGTACAACTCAGTGGCATTAAGTACCTTCTCACAGTGTTGTGCAACCACCACCACTGTGCATTTCTAGAACTTTTTCATCATCTCAGCTGCAACTTTTTTAAACATTCAGCACTAACTCTCCATTTCCCCCTCCCTGCAGCTCCTGGTAACTTCTATTCTCCTTCTGTCTCTGTGAATCTCCCTACTCTAGGTGCCTCACATAAGTGGAATCATGCAATATTTGTCTTTTCGTGTCTGGCTTATTTCACTTAGCACAGTGCTTTCAAGTTTCATTCGTGTTGTAGCATGAATCAAAGTTTCCTTCCTTTATAGGGCTGAATACTGATCCATCATGTGGGGCGTCCCTGGGGGCGCAGTGGTTGAGAGCCCGCCCGCCGACGCAGGGGACGCGGGTTCGCGCCCCGGTCCGGGAGGATCCCACGTGCCGCGGAGCGGCTGGGCCCGTGAGCCACGGCCGCTGGGCCTGCGCGTCCGGACCCTGCGCTCCGCGACGGGAGGGGCCACGGCAGTGAGAGGCCCGCGCACCGCAAAAACAAACAAACAAACAAATGATCCATCATAGGTATATAGCCCAGTTTGTTTACTCATTCATCTTCGTATATCATCTCCCCTCTCTTTTGCAGCTCTTCAAATTCATCAACTTTAACAGGACCATGAGTCAGCTCTCCACAACCATGTCTCGGTGCGCCAAAGACCTCTCTGGCTTTGCAGTGATGTTCTTCGTTATTTTCTTAGCATACGCTCAGCTGGCACACCTCGTCTTCGGCACTCAGGTTGACGACTTCAGTACTTTCCAAGAGTGTATGTGAGTATATATGAAATTAAGAAGAAAATTTAACCATAGGACCGCCTTCCCAAGGGTGAAGAACTCTTCATGGCGGCTACGTAGCTACCAAGTACTTAAAAGTCGTTGTTTAAAGTATGAATTAATTCTCTTTCCCAGAAACATTGACCCATCAATGCAAAGATGACGATACCTTCTGAAATGCTAGTGTTTAAGACAGAGCCCGAAAGTAGAATATAGTAGATACAGAAGAACAGCTACAGTAAGCCAACTCTGTTCCAAAGACTGAGGGCTTCTTAGCACCAAATGCAGATGGTAGCATTTAAGAGACCTTTGCCTATACTTTTATTCCTATTAAATAATGTTGCCATAAACTTCAAACTTCAGCCTATTTTCTAGGAAAAAAAGGGTATTTCTGATATTCTAGGAGAAGCTCAAACCAATACAGGAATTTTCAGCCTTTTTCCAAAGTTCTCAAATAGGATATGAAAAACCGTTTCAGACTTCCGTGTCACTTAGAAAGGAGTTAGTTAGGAAAAAAGATGATCATGATAATGGAAGTTAATGGGGCTTTCTGCACGCGGACCCCTAATTAATGTTGCTGTTTGATGAAAGTCAGGAATGGAAACAACGGTACTGATTAAGACCCAGCATCGGGCAACATGCAGCAATTCTCAACCCCACTTTAAGTGCATTGAAGTAGTGCATCTTCATACATGTACAATTTTGACTATCCTTCAAAAATCTTTTTCTCTTACGAGATTTTAAATTTAGACTCAGGGTGACCATTGTGAAGGTTTAGAGTTATCGTATTTTACCCAGATTATGTTTTAATTTCTTAGAGCCTGTTGCTTTATTAAGTCGTTTTACCAAATGGAAATAACATATTTAGCATGAAAGCGTATTATTTTGATTCTAGAAGGCTTTAGTTGCTCATATAAGTAACAAGAGTTTTCCAAAGGGGTTGACAGTTTTCTGCTATTTGGCAGCTTTCCACACTGATTAAAAACAAAAGGTCCAAAAGTATGAAATCATCTTTTAAGAAATGTTATGTCAAAAGAATGCTGGACATTCTTTGTTTTCGTATTGTGGTGTTGTGCTTTGTTTTGTTTTCATAGCTTCACTCAATTCCGTATCATTTTGGGTGATGTCAACTTCGCAGAGATTGAGGAAGCTAATCGAGTTTTGGGACCAATTTATTTCACTACATTTGTGTTCTTTATGTTCTTCATTCTTTTGGTATGTACACTTTTGTTTATACTGAGGTGGTTTAAACTTCCTATAGCACCATCATAAATCATCGTCTCTTCTTTTCTCTCACACTTTATTCCCTATCAATTTTTTAAAGACTCAGGAAGTAGAAAAAACGTAGATATTAGGAAACATATTTTATTTTACTTCTCATTCATTCACAGTTTTACGTCTTCGCCAAATATTTTTTCCATGATCTTTCATTTATATATGTGCTCAATGCAAAAAAAGAAGGAGATCAAGTGCAAATTTATAGTTACCTAAAATAGTGCTTTGCCCTTTAAGAAGTAGAATATGCTTACATGCTTTTTTTTTAACACGAATGTCAGCACTTTCGTGGTCACTTGCTTGAGTGACTTTTCATTTCTCTTCTTCTTTTCTTTTTAAAAAATAGAAACTGACAAAGCAAGCCAGAGGCAGGGTGTCAGGAGTAACATTTGAGTGAATTATTGCTTCTCAAGATCAAGATAGGTGGTTTTAACTTACTCATATTTAATATATCTAGAGACTGCCTACAAAAAATATTCAAATTTTAATTTAAAACTAAATCTCACAATGAATGGAAATGGCTTTAAGTATTATTTTCAAAAATAATTCTTTTATTCTTTTGATTTGGTACAGATGCACATTTTTAACATTTTGGTCTTAAATTAATTAAGATTTTTTAAAAGGCATTTTTTTCTTCATGTTAACATTTAGACATTTATTTGTCCACTCCACTAAGAAAGTATTAAATTAAGTTAGCTTAACCTAGGCATGGGTATTTTTCATTTAAACACTAACACTTGAGATTTTCCTTAAGAAAATAAAATCTTAACCATTTTGAGAAAAAAAACTTTGTTTCCATCTTTAATCGATTTTCTAAAGATCCTTTGTATAAAGTTCATTAATTCAGTTGTAAGAGCTCCAGAGTTGGTCCAGGTATTTAGTGCTTAAGTATATGTATTTACTGATTGAGAATTAGATGTACTTTAATGGTACTGAAAGAGTCAGGAATAGCATGCAAATCCATGTATATCTTGCTGTATGCATGTATCATTATTAGTTTTAAACTTAAGCCTTAAAAGTTTCTCTTTCCTGTTATATAGTAAAGAAAAAAATAGAGGGAAGAGTAAGCCTTTGTTACTCTCTAACATTGGTAGTACTTTGAATTCTGGAGCAGCTGAATCCCTGAATCTCTACTAAGAGAATAAAAATTTCAGGCCACCTAAGTGTTCTTTGTACGTCAGTCTGCCAAGTGAGGGACGTGATGGTGGCAATTGGAAATGCTCAAATGTGGGCTTGTTTGGATGTCGTCCTCTAGTAGGCAGTGCACCTACATTATTCAGTCATTTTATCAGATCAATCACTAGAACAGGAAAAGCTCTTAGTTTTTGTCTTTATACTGAAATATTTATTTGTACCACTGCACAAAAAAGGAACTGTTCTCCCTGTACCCTCCAGAGAGAGGGGAGGCTACTGTCAATACAGATTTTTTTTTTTTTTTTTTTTTTTTTAATGGCAAGCCAAGTGCAGGGCTGGCCACTGTTCTGAAATGACTGCTGGGTGTTAAATGTATTTGCCGCCACTTAAAAAGCCACAGTGGCGTGCGGAGGCTCGGCTGAGTCAGGAAGCAAAAGCCCTGCCATCAACAGGGAAGGACCAAAGTCCACCCCACAGTTAAGTGAAGCTTGTGAGACAGGATGGAGAGGAGGTGAACTTCCTCTCCCCACACCTTCGAGAGCCATTCTCAGTCACTTTCCATTTTTTGAAATCTCTTCAGAGGACACACACTTTAATCCATTTCAACCAAGACACTTGCAGGCATTAGCTAACCATAATTTGGAAACAGAAATAAAACATTAGATGCCTGTGTTGGATGGGCGAAGGTGGGAGATGGTCCACTGACCGCAACTGTCTGCCCTTAGAATCAAGCATTAAGCCAGGAACTTACGTGTATTTTATATTCTGTTCTCGTTTCTGCTACAGAATCTTAAATGGTATTCCTCCTTAATTCATAGAGATTTAGTAGCTCATTAAAATAACAGCGCTCTCATTTGTTCGTTCATCAGTCATTCAATAAATACTTACTGAGCCACTGTATTCCAGGCAACGTGCTGGGTACTGGAGATGCAAGTGGTAAGGAAAATAGATACCAGCCCTCCCCTCACGGAGATTCCGCAGACTTGTGGGGAGAACAGACGTAGTACACAACTGTACAGTCACAAACCATAGCTACATGCTAAAAAGGAAAAACAATGGAAGAGCATGTTAAAGAGGGGCCTGATCAGTGGGTGTGGTGCTTTGAGAAAACCCGTTGGAAATAGCTGTTAGAAATACAACCCATCATAGTGGGGAAGGGACAAGTCAGGAAAACAAACGAACCACCGCTGAATAATAATAATAGCTATAAACTATGTAGCACTTGCCATCCGTTAGGCCCTGTCCTAAGCACTGTACATAGATGAACTCATTAATCCTTACAACACATCTGTAGGGGAGGTACTATTTCTCCCATTTTAAATGTAAAAACAAACAAATTTTCAAATTAGGAGTAGAAGAGTTACACAGTATAGTCTTGCAGTGCCAAGACAGAAACTCAAGTTTGCTTGACTCCAAAGTCTCTGTCTTTAGCACTAAGCTTTTCTTTTTTTTTAAAGTCTTTATTGAATTTGTTACAATATTGCTTCTGTTTCGGTTTTTCGGCCACAAGGCATGTGGGATCTTAGCTCCCCAACCAGGGGTCGAACCCGCACCCCCTGTATTGGAAGGCAAAGTCTTAACCACTGGACCGCCAGGGAAGTCCCACTAAGCTTTTCTTGACTCTCTTTCTACTAGGCCTACCATGTTTCTGTTTGCAGAGGTCTTTTTATCTCCTTAAAATATGTTCTGGAATCTCAACTATTATAACAATATTTGGAATAAGCATAGAATTCCACTTGTCTGTGTTGACTGTTGAAATTTGAGGAGCTATTTAGAGTTCTGCGTCTCTAATAATTTATGTCAGATGAAAAAATATAGAGAACATAGATAAGCAAAAATAATAAAATAATCCCACCATTCATAGGTAAATACATTAATGTTTTGTTCTATTTCATTATTGTCTCTTTTTGCAAAATATATCAGTGTATGGTTTTGTAAGTAAGAATAAAGTAAGAATATATATTGCATTTTCTTTTTTTTTTTTTTGTGGTACGCAGGCCTGTCACTGTTGTGGCCTCTCCCGTTGCGGAGCACAGGCTCCGGACGCGCAGGCTCAGTGGCCATGGCTCACGGGCCTAGCCGCTCCATGGCACGTGGGATCCTCCCGGACCGGGGCACGAACCCATATCCCCTGCATCGGCAGGCAGACTCCCAGCCACTGCGCCACCAGGGAAGCCCTTATATTGCATTTTCCCTTGCCATGACGATGGAAAAACTAATTTTCCCAAAGAATTTGGTAGCAAAGCTATTAATTGATGACTTCATAAAATACTCAAATTGTTTAAAAAAAAAAAGACATGTCAAATTTTAGATTGATGTTAATATATTTAGGTTTCTTCTTTAATCTCTACCTTCCTTTCATTTACAAACAGAATATGTTTTTGGCCATCATCAATGATACTTACTCTGAAGTTAAATCTGATTTGGCCCAGCAGAAAGCTGAAATGGAACTCTCAGATCTTGTCAGAAAGGTATGACAAGCCCTAATTCTCAGAATCGTTTTATTTTCTATATAAAATGAACATTGTTTCAGCCAGATTGCCAAATCGACATTGATCCATTGACACCACTTAAAATAAAAGTGTAGATTGCTATGTTCCAGGAATAATTTAAATGTTCTTACATTGGAGATAGAGATGGATATAATGCTGGCTTGAACTTAAATTCTGGGAATCCTTTAGTGCCCTAGAATTAAATTCTCAATAATCTCTTTTGCCTCTTAAGAGCTGAGCTGCTGGGTTCATCCCCTTTATTTATTTTGATATCCCCTCTAGTCGGCTCTCACTTTCAGATCCAGAGTTCAGAATAAATGGGAAGGGAAGATTAGATAAAGACATTTTTCCTTCGTTTATCTTAATTACGATTTAAAAAAAAAAAAAAGGAAAGAAGTTTTAGAGGCAGATATTTTGTTGTTCGCTCTTTACCCTGACCTTCCAGGGAAGTTTTAAAATAGTCAAAGGAAAAAGTCCTTGGAGCAAGGCCACGACCTAAGGGCCTGAGAACTTTCACTTACGCACCTTCTCAGGAAGTGTTCAATTGTTAAATGGAAGGGCAGGACAGGAAAGCTGGGCAGCTTTGTTCTTCCTGATGTGACTTCTATGCTTGATTTGAAATGTAAGACTTAAGCAACAACAAATAACTACATCTGAAACACACAGCTTGTTCCCTGTCATCATTCAGCTAACGTACAGTGGCTCCTTAACCATAATATTTTTTCGTTTGGTTCAAACCACAGGACAGTGTTGTCCGTGAATCATGTTGAAACAGAGAACTTCCGCTTTGTAAAACAAAGTTCCTTGGACAGGACCTAACATTTGTGTTACCCTGAATTTTGCACAATAGTTGGTTACATTCTAGCAAATCCCTGGGGTAATACAAGCAGTCCTCACTTCGTACTTTGGTTCTGGTGTGCACAATATCAGTGATTTCAATTAAGTAATCCGAGCCTCTCAACATAGTTCAAATTTCAGTTATTACAGTATACTGACTGTAAGTAATAGCATAGAGTACAAACTTCACTTTCTTTTTTTTTTTTTTTTAACATCTTTATTGGAGTATAACTGTTTTACAATGCTAGCTATCTATTTTACATGTGGTAGTGCATAGATGTCCCTGCCACTCTCTCACTTCGTCCCAGCTGACCCTTCCCCCTCCCCATGTCCTCAAGTCCATGCTCTAGTAGGTCTGTGACAAACTTCACTTTCAATGATCACAGTACATCTCAGTCATTACAGTATATTAACTGTGAGTGAGGACACGAAGGACAAACCTCACTACTAGCTCTACGGATCATTACGTAAATAACAGATGTGCATATCCTAATCAGTGACTAACAATGAATGTCACTGCTTTCAAAGTCGAGGGTGGTCACTGAGCATCTGCTATTCAGTTTACATACAAAACTTGTAGTTGTGTTGTGTCCTTATCTCCCAGTGATAAAACCATGTGACATTTTACAAATATGCATAATTAAAATAGAGAATAGGCCAGCAAAGAAGAAAGTATAGGAAAGAAACAAGGAATGATAACACTGGAAGTGAAATTAAAAACAAACGTAATGGGTTCACAGAAGACATACGTAGCTGGCCATGGGAGTGTTGACACCGCCACCGTTCGAGAGCTAGACGGCAGCCAGAAGGACTCGGCGAAGGCAAATTCCCCAACATAAATAGATGAGGGAATTTGACTGTGATGAGTAGGATGCAGATGTCTCAGAGGAAATCACACTGGCAACACATTTCACATTAAAGGAACTCTTGGAGGTATTTCACAACTTTGAGAGCGCAAGGGATAAAATGTTGGAAGCTGATACAGGTTAAGAAAGGATTATGATAACTCATCAAGACGTAGAAAAGATGCTCACTGTATATTGTAAGTTACACAACAACAAGAAGAATGCAAGCACCGTTCAGACTGCTCTGGATAAGTTTTTTAACGAAGAAGTAAAACTTTAATTTTCGATGTTTCTACTGTTTAAAATGTCAACATACTAAAATATTCATTTCAGTATTTTTTAAATTTCCGTAAAATTTATAACCAACACCAAGGGAGTTTTTAACGTTTTGACAGAAGTTTTAAAGGTCACAGAACAATCATAGTCTTTCCTATTGATCATTTGCATCGCTTCACACAGTTGCACGGTGGTTTGCACAGCCCCGCGCTGCCATGCATAGCAGGGTCTGCCTGCAGTGTATTAGTGAAAGATCCTCATCTCCATGTCACCGAAATTTTTTTACACACGTGACATATGTAAGGAAATTACCAACTGTGAGATAATATAGAAAATAATTAGTCCGTGACTCAGGTTTCTTAGTTTTCTTAAGAACTGTTGCACATTCCTGCATATTCTGAGACAGACAGCTGTGGAACATAGTGGTTTTCATTCCTATAACCTAAACGTGAATACAAACCAAAAGGCCCCTAGTTCTTGATTTATGGAAAGACCCTGACCCTTCCCATATAACTCTCCCACAAGAGCTTCGCGGACAACTCGGGATGCATCCGTCATTCATCCAACACATACTTGTTTTGTGGCCCGCTTCCATCAGGCACTGTTCTGGTCACTGGGTTTACAGTAGTTACCACTGTAATTGGAAGGCAGAGCAAATGCAAAAGGAGGATAAACTAAATCAAGTCTTTTCTTTCCAACAGGGCTACCATAAAGCCTTGGTCAAACTAAAACTGAGGAAAAATACCGTGGATGACATTTCAGAGAGTCTGCGGCAAGGGGGAGGCAAGTTAAACTTTGATGAACTTCGACAAGATCTCAAAGGGTAAGAATCACAGTTTCTGTGGCCCTGGGAAAGTCCTTATGTAAAGATAAATTCTTGGTGATAAGCTGACCCAAGTGCTCATGAAGACACTTCTTTTTCAGAGGTGGGTGTCTTTCTGGAATGTATTGTAAGAGGAGGACTGGCCCTGACTCAGCAGTTTCTCCTTTCCTCCTGCATGTGGATGTCTCTGTGTTTGGGCTGGACCATGTACGTGAATGAGTTTATCTGTAACCTCTCACTAATTGCAGGAAGGGCCATACTGATGCAGAGATTGAGGCAATATTCACAAAGTATGACCAGGATGGAGACCAAGAACTGACTGAACTTGAGCACCAGCAGATGAGAGACGACCTGGAAAAAGAGCGGGTGGGTCTAGTCTAGGAGAACATGGTTGATTCAGTACCTACCATGTTTCAAACTCCTTACTAAGCAGTGGGTTACTGAGAGCATGTGTGTGTGTGTCTTCTCTCTTTCCTTCTCTCTCTCTCTCTCTCTCTCTCTCTCAATTGATGTAGTAGTACCCGGCTTACTCCAAAAAGGATGGGAGTTTGGGGGAGAATGGATACATGTATATGTATGGCTGAGTTGCTTTGCTGTGCACCTGAAACTGTCACAACATTGTTAATTGGCTCGACTCCAATAGAAAATAAAAAGTTTAAAAATATATATATTAAAATGCAATGTTAGGGCTTCCCTGGTGGCGCAGTGGTTGAGAGTCCGCCTGCCGATGCAGGGGACGCGGGTTCGTGCCCCGGTCCGGGAGGATCCCACGTGCCGCGGGGCGGCTGGGCCCGTGAGCCGTGGCCGCTGAGCCTGCGCGTCCGGAGCCTGTGCTCCGCGACGGGAGGGGCCACAACAGTGAGAGGCCTGCGAACTGCAAAAAAAAAAAAAAAAAAAAAAAAAAAAAAAAAAAAAATGCAATGTTAGCATAAGTGTAAAAAAAAAGAAGAGTGAAGCAAAACAAAACTGAGATATAAAACTGAATGTGAATGAAACTTAAAAAAAATGCATTCCACAGAAATACATATGCGTAATAAGACTGAGCAACAAATTCAGCTCTAAGCTTTCTAGTAAGCCCCTTGAGGGGAAACCTGAGTAGTTATATACTTCACAATGTCCATGAGAATGGGAAAAAAAGATTTCTCAGGAGAGAGAAAATTAATTAGTTGTTCTTTAAATTATCATTTATAATAAAACTAACAGCTGCCTTCCATTTGAATACTTAATATAAAACTGTTAAAATAAACTTACATGAGCTTTTATAATCAGAAAAAATAATTTAAAGCTTTAACTTTAAAAATAAATGGTTAAGGGCTTCCCTGGTGGTGTAGTGGTTAAGAATCCGCCTGCCAATGCAGGGGACTCGGGTTCAAGCCCTGGTCCGGGAAGATCCCACATGCCGCGGAGCAACTAAGCCCGTGTGCCACAACTACTGAGCCTGCGCTCTAGAGCCCATGAGCCACAACTGCTGAGCCCGCGTACCACAACTACTGAAGCCTGCGCACCTAGAGCCTGTGCTCCACAACAAGAGAAGCCACTGCAATGAGAAGCCCGTGCACCGCAACAGAGAGTACCCCCGCTCGCTGCAGCTAGAGAAAGCCCCGTGCATAGCAACAAAGACCCAATGCACCAAAAATAAATAAATAAAAATAAATACATTTATTAAATAAATAAATAAATGGTTAAACAAACCAAAAAAAAAAAAAAAAAAAACCATGGTAATTGAGGTACAAAGAATACAAATTAATGTCACACAAAAAAGTTAGTTTCCTATGAGGAGCCAGTACAGAACAGTGACTTCTAAATGCTGCTCCACCAAACAGTGCCAGTAGGTGAAAAACTTCAGTCACAGTGAATATGAACAAGAAGACAATGAGTAATATTTTCACATGGCTGTATTTAATAAAATTCTTATTCTAAGATCGTATCCTTCCTTACTTTGTGGCTATTACATGTGTTAACTTTTATGAAAAGATGATAATGTATTTCTTCATTTAATTTTTTCTTTGCTTTGCTCTATTTTTCCTGTTCTTTCTTGTCCAAACAAAAAGTTAGCAACTTCCTGCTGGTCATTAAAATCTGTTTTGAAAATTTGCCAATCTAAAATGGAAAAGTATGAGAATCACAGTCTGGTGTTAACCTCACAGAAATCCTGGGTAAATGGCACACACCCATTTCCCATTTGCCCTCAGGAGGACCTGGACTTGGATCACAGCTCTTTACCACGCCCCATGAGCAGCCGAAGTTTCCCTCGAAGCCTGGATGACTCTGAGGAGGATGATGATGAAGACAGTGGGCATAGCTCCAGAAGGAGGGGGAGCATCTCCAGTGGGGTTTCTTACGAAGAGTTTCAAGTGTAAGTATAAAGGAATTGGCAGGATTTGAGTTGACAAGAATCAAAATGACACTAAGTAGTTCCTCCCACCTCTCTCAATTTGTCTTTTCCATTACTAATCATCAGTTCTTTTTTATAACTTTTATTGGTGTTTTTCTTTTTATAAAGTAATATGTTCAGTATAGGAAAATTAGCAAATAAAGAAAAACAAAAGAAAATATTAAAATCTCTCATATTCCCAGCAACCAAAAATGTCAGTTAACATTTTGGTGTTTGTGTCTCCATTTGCATGTGTTTATTTTATTATGTTTTTATGGCCTAGCATATGGTATATCCTGGAGAATGTTCCATGTGCATTTGAGGTATGTTCTGTTGTTGTTGAGTGGAATATTCTATAGATGTTTTTTAGGTCTACTTGGTTTTCATGTTACTCAGTTCTTTTATTTCCTTGTTGTTCTGCCTAGTTTTATCCACTTTTTGAAAGTGGGGTATTAAATTCCCCAACTGTTATTATTAAATTGTCGACTTCATTTCTGTGAGGTTTTACTTTGTATATTTTGAATTCTGTTGTTAGGTGCGTATGTGTTTATAATTGGTGTATCTTCCTAATTGATTGACCCTGTTTTCATTTTAAAATGTCCTACTTTATCTCTAGTAAATTTTTTTGTTTTAAAGTCTTTTTTGTCTGACATTACTGTAGCAACTCCAACTTTCTTATGGTTGCTCTTTGCCTGATATATCTTTTTCCATCCTTTTACTTTCAACCTGTTTGTATCTTTGAATCTAAAGTGTGTCTCCTTTACACAGCATATAGTTGGATCTGGTCTTTTTAATCCAGTCTGACAATCTCTGCCTTTTAATTAGATGTTTACTCCATTTATATTTAATGTTATCATTGCTATAGTTGGATTTAGTTTTGCCATTATATTTTTTGTTTTCTATAGGTCTTTTTCCTCTTTTCCTTCTTTGCTGCTTTCTTTTACATAAAGTGAATATTTTCTGGTGTAACATTTTGATTCCTTTAATGATTTTTTTCACAATATTTTTTAGTTATTTTCTTAGTGGCTCCTCTAGGACTTAACATATACAAATCAACTTATCAGAATCTACTTCATATTTATACTAAGTTAATTAATCCAATGAGATATAGGAATATCATTTCTATGTAACTATCAACTCCTCTCCCTTTTTGTGCCATTATTATACACATTTACCCATGTGTATTACAAACCCAACATTACATTCTTATAATTATCACTTTATATAATTTTATGTCTCTTAAAGGAGCTGAGACAAGAAACAAGAGATAAGTATATAAAGTTTGTTGTATTAACCTTCTTACTTACCATTCCTGGTTCTCTTCATTCGTTCCTGTGGATTCAAGTTACTATCTGATATCATTTCTGTATTCCAATGCAACTTTGCTCTTACCTACCTCATTTGTCCTGTTATTATCAAATATACTATTACATTTTTATATATTATAGACCCAATAATATAAGTATGTACATATTGTCTTCTACAATTGCTTTTTAAATGAGTTAAGAGAAAAAAGAAGAAACATGCATTTATACTGCCCTTTATAGTTAAATAATTACCGTTACCAGTGCTCTTTGTTTTTTTATGTGGATTCTAATTACTATCTGGAATCACTTGCTTTTAGCCCGAAGAACTTCCTTTAGTATCTTTTCTAAGGCAGGCCTGCTAGCATGAATTCTCTCAGTTTTTCTTTATCTGGGAATATTTTTATTTCACCTTCATTACCTTCTGGCCCCCATTGTTTCTAACGAGAAGACAGATTTTAGTCTTACTGAGGTTCCCTCGTATGTGACGAGTCATTTTTCTCTTGCTGTTTTCAAGATTTCAGTATTTTTACTATATATCTGAGTGTGGATCTCTTTGCAGTTATCCTACTTGGAGTTTATTAAACTTCTTGGATGCATAATATGTTCATCAAATATAGGAAGTTTTCAACCATTATGTCTTCAAATGTTTTTCTGCTCCTTTCTCTCTCTCCTTTTCTTCTGGGACTCCCATTATGTGTAGTTGGGGTCTTAATGATATCCCATGTTTCTCTTAGGCTCTGTTCATTTTTCTTCATTCTTTTTTCTCTCTGTTCTTTAGATTGCATAGTTTCTGCCCATCTGTCTTCAAGTTTGCTGGTTTTTCTTCTGCTGCCTCATATGTAGTCTTGAGACCCTCTAGTGAATTTTTCATTTCATTTCTTATTGTTTTCAACTCCAGAATTTCTATTGGGTTCTTTTTAACAATCTCTCTCCCTTTATTGATATTCTCTATCTGATGAGGCAACACCATCATACTGTCCTTTATTTTTCTTTATGCATGATTTCATTTAGTTCTTTGAATATATTTAGAATAGCTACTTTGACTTCTTTGTCTACTGAGCCTGTCTGTATCTGGGCCTTCTCAAAGGCAGTTTCTTTTGCCTGCTTTTTTTTCCTGTGTATGGGTCACATTTTCCTTTTTCTTTGTGACTCGTAATTTTGTTTGTTTGTTTTGAAACGTGGAGATGTTCAATAATATTGTATATATGTATAAATTCCCCTTCCCCCCGGAGCTTGTTTTTGTTGTCATTTGTGTGTTTGTTTTTTAGTGACGTCTATTTCCCCCACATTGTGAAGCTGCTGATGTCACTTCTTAGAGGTCACACCCTGACCATGCACACAGGCATCCTGGGAAGACAGGTTTTAGCAGGGCTTGCATTGTCTTTCCCTTGCATTGTCTTTTCCTTTTTCCTTTTCTCTCTGTTAAGCCTTCTGCCTCTGTTGATATTACGTCTACCTCTTCAGTTCTGCTAATTGTTGGCTGATTGGCCTATTGTTTTCAATAATGTCTTGGGATACAAATTTCTTCACAGTGTGATCCAGTGAAATTCAGGTCCCTTTGCAGGGGTAGGTTTTGAAGCCAGTCTTTAGCCGTCTTCTTAGCTATCTCTTTCCCTGGTAAACTTGCCGGTAAACAGTTTAACTTGATGATCTCATGAAGTGACCAGCCTCCTCTTAACTGCTTATCACCACAGTCTCCATTGTTTTCAAGAGCACTCTTAGGCTTGAATTTACCCACAGTTTGTTCCAAATTAAAGCAAGTTCACTTGGGGAAGCTTTGGAGCTCTGTCCTATGGCCTGATTCTCCTCCTAGGCAAAACTTCTGTGCCACTGCTTCAGAGCTAGTGGCTGGCCCATCTCTCTCACAGTGACACCCCTGCTTCATGAATAAGGCACTGGGCTGGGATGGAAGCCTTTGGCGTTCTCAGCTCACCTCTCCCAGCATGGAAAATCCACCCTCCAATTGGAAGTTGAGTGGAAGAAAAGAGCCTTCTACCTCTCATCCACTCTCGCCTGGATTAGAGCCTCTGCATTGTGGATTTGGAGGCGGAGGCATAGGGATGAGAAATACTGGCAGCCTGCCCCTCCCTGGGAGATAGTGTAGCCCTCCACTAGGAGCTTACGGGATAGGGGTGGGTGTTCTTTGCTGCACCCACCCCTAGTGGAGCTCTGTCACACTGATCTAGGGAGCAAGAGAGAAAGAGGGCAGATTGTGGCTCAAATATCACTCACTCTTATTCTTCTTACTAAAATTTAGTGGATTTTCTTTTTTTTTTTTAACATATTTATTGGCGTATAATTGCTTTACAATGGTGTGTTAGTTTCTGCTGTATAACAAAGTGAGTCAGCTATATGTATACATATATCCCCATATCCCCTCCCTCTCACGTCTCCCTTCCACCCTCCCTGTCCCACCCCTCTAGGTGGTCACAGAGCACCGAGCAGATCCCCTGTGCTGTGCAGCTGCTTTAGTGGATTTTCTTAAATTAAAGCTTCTTCATTTCTTGTATGCCCTTAAGAAAATTTCCAGAAATTAAAAAAAAAGAATAATTCTCACATGTTATGGTTGTTTCGATGGGGAGAGGGCCTCCAGGGCTCTCATGCCAGCATTCCAGAAGTTTTGTCTCCTATTAAATGTTTTTAAAGTATTTATATAACATTTTGTTTATTCAAAATAATAGGATCATAAGTGAGCATACTATTTTCTAACTGCTTTATTTACATTATAGATGACATCATTCTATTTCATCATTAGAATGTGAACATCATTCTATTGCATTAAATATTGTCACAATATAATTTCTGGTGTCTTCTTAGAATTCTATTGTATAGATGGAGAATAATATATTTAAGCAATCTTCTAGTAATTTTTAAAGTAACCATTTTTCAGTGACCCACTATTAATCAGACCCTAGGGAATATCCTTGTAGCCAAAAATTACACATATACTTATGTCCTTTAAAACTTTTCAAAAAATGGAATATCTGGGGCTTCCCTGGTGGCGCAGTGGTTGAGAATCCGCCTGCCGATGCAGGGGACACGGGTTCGTGCCCCGGTCCGGGAGGATCCCACATGCCGCGGAGCGGCCGGGCCCGTGAGCCATGGCCGCTGAGCCTGCGCGTCCGGAGCCTGTGCTCCGCAACGGGAGAGGCCGCAGCAGTGAGAGGCCCGCGTATCGCAAAAAAAAAAAAAAAAAAAAAAAAGGAATATCTGAAAGGAAGAATAGGCCCACCTTTTTCTGACAGGCATACTTCTGATACAGCGTTGACTTGCGAAAAGGTTGTGCCAGTTAGCGTTCCCACCAGCAGTGTATAAGAGTTTATCTCTAAAGCTTGAGACTATTTAGAACGTGTTTTAGATTATAATGTTGTTTAAGAAAAAAACTTAGCATTTCCATTTGACAAACCATCTGGGCCGAAAAGCCAACAACACAAGGTGGCTTTGCCCCTCTCAACTGCG
Source organism: Physeter macrocephalus (assembly GCF_002837175.3). Classification (NCBI taxonomy): domain Eukaryota; kingdom Metazoa; phylum Chordata; class Mammalia; order Artiodactyla; family Physeteridae; genus Physeter; species Physeter macrocephalus. Next base: position 8,928,903 of record NC_041220.1, read on the forward strand.
TTTCCTGCAGCCTAGTGAGACGGGTGGACCGAATGGAGCACTCCATCGGCAGCATTGTGTCCAAGATTGATGCTGTGATAGTGAAGCTGGAGATCATGGAGCGGGCCAAACTGAAGAGAAGGGAGGTGCTGGGAAGGCTGCTGGATGGTGTGGCTGAGGTCAGTGGTCGTCTGAACAGAAACACCCTGATTCTATAAAATATCAGGGTCGTAGTCTGTAACCCTTAATCTGAGAGGATGTTTTTCTCCATACCTGCAGATCAGTGCAGATCAAATGATAACCCAGGGGTGTTACTTTCTCAGTACCCCTCACACTGATGCTACTGCCTTCACTGGACTATAGAATTAAGCAAAAAAAATTACTCCAGTGATTCTCAGAATTGCTGTGAGGGCTGGTGTGACTGCCCCAGCCTTAGCTAAGTACAGATGATTGGGTCCCCAGATTTCCTAAGGCAATTTCTAAGTACAAGAGGATGCATCCCTCTGCCTCACCATCTTGGTTTCTCTCTCCTTTATTAGGATGAAAGGCTGGGTCGTGACAGTGAAATCCACAGGGAACAGATGGAACGATTAGTGCGGGAGGAGTTGGAACGCTGGGAATCCGATGATGCAGCTTCCCAAATAAGTCACGGCTTAGGCACACCTGTGGGACTAAACGGTCAGCCTCGCCCCAGGAGCCCCCGCCCGTCTTCCTCCCAATCTGCAGAAGGAATGGAAGGTAGAGGTGGAAACGGGAGCTCCAATATCCACGTGTAGGACACGTGCTACTCTATGTGTTCTTAATAGGTGAGAAGGTGACTGTCCTGAGTTGCCGTGACAAGTACACTATTTATATGCCCTGACCACCATATGATGCTGGTCTTTGTGACCAGTCGTTAATTCTTCTGCACTTTAATTTATTTTAGATAAACTTTGCCCATGGATCAGAGAAGATGTTTTTTTCTTTTTCTCATATAAGAAATCCAGGTGTAAATATTGAGTACAGAAAAGAAAATCTTTGTAAAGTATATTGAGTGGTACGCCCACTCGGTACCATAACAGTCTCCTCAGTTGACAATGAAGTAGCCTTTTAAAGCTAAAAAAGAACTGTGAAAAGGCTTCTGAGTTTTTTATTTCCAATCACAAAAATCAGTATTGTCATTTTTGCCGAGTGTGTGAAGGGAAAATAGGGGCATTCCTTTCCACTGAGGCTTCGCTCATGGGCTTAATACAGAGCTTTCTTTTAAGAAAGGAGCCTTTTATTTCAGCTACCTTCCTGGGGTACACTTTTCTAAAAGGTGAGCTAGAAAAGAACCCCAGACCACAGAATGGGTATGTAGTCATTATGCTAGAATTTGTATGAATGGTTACGATAAATGTTGAACCCTACGCTTTTTTGTTATTTTATCATATCTAACGCCTGGGGAACTAACCATTTCTCTTAATTTTTACACTGTTTTCACTCTCATTTGAAATGAGCTGCATGAAACCACTAAAGATCAATTGTGGGTTAAAATGTCATCTCTGACCATCACACAGCAGAATTGGAAGGGGCCAAATCACTGAATTTGATTTTTTTCTAATAACTCGTTCCGTATAAAGATTTATCCGTATAGTCTTTTCCCCATGTGGCTCAGCTTATCTGCAACTGAATTTAATGTTGTAACTAATCTAGGAAGATCAACTTACTGAATTTTTTAGGATGTACTGCAACGTTTTAACTGAGCAAATATGTTCATTTTAAACAAAATATTAAGGAATTTTGAAATTCATATAAAATATTATAAAACGAAGGTTTGAGTTTTATACCATTTTAAGAACACAGAACTCAAATACTCTTGAGCCCGCATTTCAAAACTATAATTTGTAACCCAAGTGGAGCTCAGTTTAATGAAAAGGAGTTTTGGTTATTGAAAGCTCAACCATTATCAGAAGGTATGAGCTGAAGTTTGAGTTTGCAGCAGTTTTGTTTTGTTCTTTTTTTTCATTGGGAGAGGCCCTCACTAAATTTATAGGGAAGAAACCTGTTTCTCAACAAAAACTGAAAATCAACAAATTTTTCAAAACTGAGTGAGCTGACCTTTGAGAGCAAGAGAGAATGCAGTGCCGGTGAATAACTAACTCTCACTTGGAGAATAGCAGAGAGGCCTGTTTCTAATACTGTAGTTTAAACTCACATAGTTGTTTATTTAACTGGTAGACTATGTCAGTCCAATCTTCAAAGAGAACATAAGCAAACCAGCCTTTTTTAGCTGGCTTCTACAGAAGTGATACAGATTGGGTTTCTTTGAGTTATTTCCCCTGGCTCATCTCCATCTTTGCTTTCTTTTGAATATGCTACACAAAGTTCTCTATTACTAGGTACTAAAGTCTGCACTCCAGGGATATCGAGTGTACGTATTTATGTATGTGTACCATGTTGTCACATGTAAACAAACTTCAATTTGAAGTGCAGCCATTATGTGGTATCCATGTGTATTGACCATGTGCCATATATCAATTATGGTCACTAGAAAGTCTTTTTATGATACTTATTATCATACTGTTTTTCATTTCACCTGTAAAATTTTGCAGCGTTCTTCCTCTTTACTCCTAAGTTACATATTTTTTTTCTTCTTTAGTCATGGAGAATTACCTCCTCATCCGTCCCCTATCACCTTCCCCACTATACTGGTATCATTAAGAAGTTGTTACATATGCAAGTCTCTCAACAATCAAGAATTTCATTAATGTGTAATGCTGAGCACGTTACTTCTTAATAAAGACTGAATAGCAGATGTAAGAGTTGTCTGTTTCTTAAGCAGAAGCAGTTGGGTAATTTGTCTTGTATCATGAGACTAATATATTGTAAAGGCTTAGACTTTGAAAAAGGCATCTTTTTATGTTCAAAAACAACGATCGACACATCACTTCTTCTGCAGTAGGTACCTCTAGTAGGTTATTCTGATGATTATATCAGTGTTTCCTGGTGTACAGCCACTGCGTTGTACTTATGCATTCCTACAGTGAATGGTTGGCTCTAATATTTCTGCTGTTTCAAAATCTTCATACACGATTCCCCCGTTGACTTTTCATGAGTTCCTCAGTGGGTACGTAACAAGAGGTGGAATGCTGAGTCCCAGGTATATAAACATTAAATTTCGCCCAGAACTGGCAGGTTGCCCTCCAGAATAACGGCAGCAGTCTACAATTTCACTACATGCATGAAAGTACCAGTTCTACCCATACCCTCACCAGCATTGGTACCATCCAGCTACCTAATCTTTGTAATGGAATGGTTTTGAAATAAAGTGTCATTTTATTTTGCATTTCTCTGATTCCTAATAAGGTTGAACACTGCCTTATATAGTTGTTCAACATTTGGGTTTCCTTTTTGTAAATTGCCTATTCAAATCTTTAAAATAGTATACTTTGATCTAACGGGAAACAGGTGTGTTTCTGTTGTCTATTTTTCCACTGGGTCATAGTCTGTTTTGTTGATTTGATTAAGTTCCTTGTGTGGTTTAAGTGTTAATCCCTTATCAGTTTTGGACTGTTAAGATCTCTCATCAGACTGGTAATTTTGTCAATGTTTCCTTGGTGTTCATGTATTAATAGTAATATCCATCAGTATTTTTTTTTTTTTTTTTTTTGCTGTATTGTTTTGGGGGTTTTAAAGAGACCTTTGTAAGGTCACAAACTTTTATTTATTAAATTTACTTTCACTTTGAATACATCTTAAGAGTAACTTTGCATAAGGTCCATAGGTATTTTTCTCCATATAGTTGAGCCAGTTTTATCAGTACTATTAAATAAGTCATTTTCTTTACTAGTTCATGGCATCACTGATATATTTCAGGTTCATGTATAGATGTGTCTTATTTTTGAATCCTTTAGCCTCTTACACCCATCTCTGAATGTTCGTGCACAATAATGTTTACTATGACTTTGTAGTATGTCCTCCTTCATATGTGCTAAGGTCTTCATATGTGTTCTCCTCTTTGGCCCTCTTCTTATTGACTAGGCTATTTTTGTGTACTGTTATTTTTCCATATAAACGTCAGAACAAGTTTGATGGGTCCCGGGGCATGAGGGTAGGGGAGGAGGAAAGAGAGCAAAAAGTCCTGCTGAAATTTAATTGGAATTGCATTGAATTTATTGATTAGTTTGGGGAGAATTAACGTCTTTACGAAATCAGAAACATAACTCTTCATCTATTCACAACTTCCTTAATGCCCTGTGTTTCTTTAAATTTCTTAAAGATTTGATGCATTCTTTAATATGGTTTTATTGCTACTGTGAACAGTATCTTGTCTTCCATTATATTTTCTAGTTCGTTATTGCTGACATAAAGGAAAATTACTACTTTTTTAATAAATTAATCTTACATATAGCATACTTGTTGAACTCCTATACTACCTCTAATAGATTCTGCATTGATTCTTTGGGTTTTCTATGTAGAAGACCAGCTCGTTTGTAAATACGGACAGTACCACGTTAGAGACTAGCAATAATAGTAGACATGCTTGTCTTGTTTCTGGTCTTAATGGGAATATGTTTTAGATTGTGATCCTCTAAAAGAAAACCAAGGCAAGGACTTGAGTTCAGGTGATACTAGGAAACGAGTAGGAAACAGTGAGCCAGGAAAGGAGGAAATGCTCTTATACGGGTGTGTCATTGCAGTTGCCTCTGTAGGCACAGAAGCCCAACTCCACCTCTGAGAACACTGCGGAATGCCTCCTGTAATTCCTTGTCTGAAGAACATAAGCCTGGGGCATTTGTCAACTGGCTCTGATCCCTGCTGGTCGAGGGGTGCTCCTGGGGTGTTAACACCCCTGCAGTTTCAGGCTACACTTGCACGCGGGCTGAGCAGTTTCCTTCAGCTTCGGAGAAGGCCCTAGTGCAGAAAAGTGAAGAGATTTGTGGTGCAGGCTGGACGAGGGGTGCTGTCAACATGATCTGAGCTCACGTGGAGCCGTCCACGGCAGCCGCGACCCGACAGAGGTGCAGAGGAGATATGACACGGCACCGGCACCATCTATGATTCCATCTACCCCGTTCACCGTGCGGATCCACGCAGGCCCACATTAAGTGCGCTCTGGACTTTTTGAGGGAGGTCAGCAAGACTCTCTAGAAAACACAATACAGGAGGGGCCGTGGAGCTAGCTAGTCCTCATTGCTGCCGCTGGTCACAAGCCCAGACTTCTTACTTCTCTCCTCTATCATCCTTTTTAGAGGTTCCTCATTCTCGGCCGGAACCGCAGCTGTACTAGGTTGCTCGCCTGTTAAGTGATTCACACCTTCATCGCTAAGGGCACAGAGCCCTTGGCTCCCCAGTCCTTTTCCGGACTGCCTGTTTACTGTGACCACCTAGCATGGGAACACCAAGTTCCCTCTGTGAACTCCCTGCCCCATTATGTAGCTGTGAAGTCTAGCCCCTCCCGACAGAGAGGACAAGGCAGTACCTGCTTGCTTTGCCTGCTGGTCCACCTGTGTGAGAGCATCTCACAGTGACTAAGTGGCAGACGTACTGGTAGTTTCAGGCTTGGTGGACCCCCTGCTGTATTCCCAGGTGAAAATGTACCCTCACTCTTGAGGATTCAGGAACTCCAGCACAGCAGTGCCTAAAGCTACAGAGACAGGAAGCATAAATTCTGCACATGGGTTAATGGGAATGATACGGAGAGAGGCCACTGTCACTGGGCACGTGGACCCGTGCGTTCTAACTGTTGCGAACAGGCACTCTTGGTTTAATGCGAGGCTCTGCAAACTTTCCATAAAAGGCCAGACAGTGAGTATTTTAGGCTTTATGGGCCATAATGGTCTCTGTTGCAACTACTTTTCCATCATGGTGCAAAAGCAGCCACAGATAATACAAATATGCATGAGCATAGCTACGTTCCAATAAAGTTTTATTTATAAAAAATAGGCAGTGCGCTGGATTTGGCCCACAGGCCGTAGTTGACCAAGCCCTGGTTTGACGTACAGAACAATCCTGGAGGACGCACTACTGCGGGCCCTGCCAAGGGGGTCACGCGTGACCTGGCACCAGCACGATGCCAGTAACCATTGTGACGTCCTGTGGGCTGTAGCAGTAATTGCTAAGATGCATGGAGCGCACCCGAGGAGTCAGGCGCTTCTAGCCACTTTCCGTGCATGGCATGCATTACCTTATTTAATCTTCACACCTCGATGGAGGCAGATACTATGAGGAATCCCTATTTTGTGGATAAGAAAGATACAGACTAAGTTAATCAAGTCCACAGACCTGGGAAATGGAGAATGACAAAGGGGCACGTGGGGGAACTTTTGCCTGAGTAACTGTAGAGAAAAACAGACCGTGTATTCACCTCACGGATCCTGAACTTCTTTGAGGTACAACTTTCTAGCTTATATTGAAGCCACTGTCCCCATCCTGGCTTCTGCACGTTTACAAAAGTGACTCCCACAGATGGGGCTCTGGAACTGCTGCAGTACGTTCCAAATCTCAGCAAGGAAATAACCTGTCACAAGAGTATTTGGCTAGTCAGTCTCTGAAACTCAAGTTTCCTCATCTGCAAAATGAAGACGGAACAGCTTGAGATTTTCCAAACAGTACACAGCCAAGCCTTTTAATCACTGAGACAACGCCTCAGCTTTACTGCTTGGCAAAGAAAGGGGGCCAAACTAAGAGGCCACATCCTCACTTGGATCTGAGCAACACCGCCTTCAACCGTCATGACTGAAATGCTGTTCTGCTGTTCTGTGGGGCTGCCGGGTTGTAAGAATGATTCTGCAGGTTAAAAAAGGTTTGAGATCCGGTGATGTTAATGAGCTCACTTAGTTCTAAATGTGATTCTGATATTCAGGTGGATACAAAATAGATGGCTTTCAACACAACTGTTGCACAGTGATTGGATCAAGATAAAATCATAACAAATGTACGTTAAATGGTCTTAACTCCTTATTACAACCCTCAGTCAGTATTTCCCAAAGAATCACCTGGATTTCCAGTTCCACTCCTCAGAGATTCTAAGTCAACAGGGGGGGAAAAAAAAAAGTCTTTCCTTCCTCTATTCCTTCCTTACATAAGCATGCCAGATGGTCTTTTTAAAAAAAAAAAAACTATTTTCTAAAATATTTATTTTTGGCTGCGTTGAGTCTTCGTTGCTGCGTGCAGGCTTTTCTCTAGTTGCGGCGAGCGGGGGCTGCTCTTCGTTGCGGTGCGCAGGCTTCTCATTGCGGTGGCTTCTCGTTGCGGAGCACGGGCTCTAGATGCGCGGGCTTCGGTAGTTGTGGCTCATGAGCTCAGTAGTTGTGGCTCACGAGCTCAGAAGTTGTGGCACGTGGGCTCTAGAGCGCAGGCTCAGTAGTTGTGATGCACGGGGTTAGTTGCTCCGCGGCATGTGAGATGTTCCCGGACCAGGGCTCGAACCCGTGTGCCCTGCATTGGCAGGCGGATTCTTAACCACTGCGCCACCAGGGAAGTCCCTACTTCTTAGTTTCTACTTTTGTTTTTTTTTTAGGCCACATCCCATGGCATGTGGGATCTTAGTTCCTCAACCAGGGATCGAACCCACACCCCTGCATTGGAAGGGCAGAGTCTTAACCACTGGACTGCCAAGGAAGTCCCAATTTCTCAGTTTTGACATGCATCAGGTTACATTAAATGTTAACATTAAAGGAAGCTGGGCAAAAGGTATACAGGAACTTTCTGCATAATTTTTGCAACTTTTCTAATAAATCTAAAATTATTCCAAAATGAATAGTTTATTAACGGGAGAGGGAGGCTTAATTAAGGATGTATCTATACACACAGGAACACAAAAGTGAGCTGCAGTGATGTTCTGATAATAGCAACAGAGGGGAGTATACAAGTGGCATTTCAAAAATAACTCAGAGAGAAGAGAGGAAGCAGTATTGGAAAAGGAGCTCGAGGGGGGCTCCTGTGCACAACTGTACTTTTCCCTATGTTACCCTTCAGTAAAAAAAGAAGTTTAAAAACACTTCCCGGGCTTCCCTGGTGGCGCAGTGGTTGAGAGTCCGCCTGCCGATGCAGGGGACGCGGGTTCGTGCCCCGGTCCGGGAGGATCCCACATGCCGCGGAGC
>NC_041220.1:8939104-8966378 GCF_002837175.3 Physeter macrocephalus
CCCACGTGCCGCGGAGCGGCTGGGCCCGTGAGCCGTGGCCGCTGGGCCTGCGCGTCCGGAGCCTGTGCTCCGCAACGGGAGAGGCCGCAACAGTGAGAGGCCCGCGTACCGCAAAAAAAAAAAAAAAAAAAAAAAAAAAGAAAAAAGAGAAAGAAAGCTTCTCTTCACAGAGGCTTTCTGGCAATACTTCTAAATAGCAATTTGTCCTATTATTAAGAATTACTTCTATTCTACTTGAATATTCATGAGATTGAGGCTACCAGCATTCTCTTTTCTCTCATGAATTCATGTATCATAATCACACCATTAACAACAATCATTGAAAAGGAAAGTGTTGTTCAATTTTAAAACAACACCTCTAATTTTATTAAGTTCTGCATTTTTGTTTATTATACAAAAAATGGGATTTCCTTCTCTGCTTACTGGAATATGTGGTTCTTTCTTTAGGGGAAACACCCTTTAATAGGGAGTATTCCAAGTCAGTTAAAAAAAGAAACAAAAAAACCCCCGTGCAGACTTTGATTTCATGCTGTCTCCTAACTGCAGGAGGAAGAGGCACGGGTCAGGACCGTGGCAGGACAGCGTTCACGCTCTCCCGCTCCTGTGGCCCTTTTAGCTCTTCCCGCCACGGGCTGAGCTCACAGCAATTGTAAGCTCATGGATCCACACGCTTCGTATCATCCATACACTGCTGATACCGTTAAGGCCGCGCTAAAAATATCAAAGCAGCTCACTTCAAACTCCAATGTTCTAAAACATAAAAACTCAAACCCACAATCCAAACTGCAAAAGGATCTTTTAAAAGGCCCCAAACAAACAAGTAACACATGAGAAACATTTCTCCAACTGAAATACGATTTTGACCGTAACAGAGTACCCAGGAGTTGCAGAGCACTTTCACGTGCATCAGGGTACAACCCGCTTTATAGACGAGAACGTTCAGGCTCGGAGAAGTCAGTGTTCCCGAAAGGACCCCCCAGCTCTAAGCCCAGTGGTGTTTCCGCATCACAGCACAGCAGCAAGCGAACCCACTGAGACGCTGAATGCAAACTTACATTGCATAGCTGCAGGTACTGTTTGCCGTTACATTGATTCCCGGGCAGAAGTTTTGTCCCAAAAACTCATTATGCTGCAAAGCCTGTAACACAAGTGGGAGCAGGGCAAGGAAAATAGTTTTAAATTTCAGAAAGTTTCCAAAGAATGATCACAGTCACGTCCTCTGAGTTTAATCTCTATTGTTATTTCTAAAAACAAACCAAGCTTCACGTTCACAGTCTTTGTCACACCAAAGCAACTAAAATTATTTTTCCTGGCAATCAAGAGGCCTATAGGGTTGGGGTTTTGGCTCTAATACAAAAGCCAAGAGGAGAGATCTCTGGCTATATGAGCCCATAGTTCTTTCCTTCTTCTCTCCCCCATTTTATAACCCCATGAACACTATAATTAAAATGATACAGTGGTACCCGGTGACTACTGTTAATTTATAGTAACAACCTTTTGTATTGCTCTTGTTTGTTCTCATCCAGACCACTACAATTCTTGGGAGTTAGGAGCTTAATTATACTATATTAAGGCACAGTTTTCTCTGGAGTTGATTAGCTTTCTAAAGCCAGTAGTGGCTGTATTGTACGGTCTTTGTTCTTCTTCTCATTTCCCTTTCAATTTAAAATATGTATTCTAGGCTCCCATCCTCTCATTAATTTCTTTAATGAACTGAAACACTGTATTTTTTTATATCAATTAGTCATCTTTGTCCTTTACTCTGCGTTATCTCCCAATCCGTCACCTCCCTCAAACAACAGGGTGACTGGAGAAACCCCAGGTGATTATCAAGGTGACGCAAGGCTTCCAGGGAGCTCTCCTTCACTGTCCTCAAACTCGCACAGCTCGCACAGCTCATGGCTGGGGACATGAGATGGTGAGGCTTTATTCTGGTTGCTCCCAGCATGGGAACAATGAACCAGTCACAGTGACAGACAAGGAGAACATACCGCAAAGCCATATCGAGGAATGCTGAAGTACTGAAGCCATGAGAGCCAAGGCACAACGGTTCTGAGATTTACCAACAGCCCTGAAAATATCTACAAAAAACAAATACCAAGAATCAGAACTGGTGGAGCGAGTTCATGAAGAATTCTGGCAAATACCCTCCCCTCAGCCCCGACAGCCTTGCGAACACTTCTGCCTTGAAATCCCTTCCACTACTCTGAAGACTTACCTTATCCTCTTTGTATATGTGTATCTCTCTAGAGCTGAGGCTGTTAGGGTTCTAAAGGAATCACAAATGTATCTATAATATACATTTTATTTAACTGGAAGATTTTTAATTGTTGAGGCTTTTATTTCCTCTGTAACTGCACACGATGGAAGGTCAGTAAGTAGTGACTGCTCTAATGATACAACGAACGATATGTTCCCACCAATAAACACACCCGAACACATCCTGAGGACCTCATGCCCGTTTCCATTAACACAGTAATATTTTCCATTTACAAGGGTTTGCATTCTATCTCTGTATGACTTTAGGAATAATTTTGGGTTCAAAATGCATGCTTAAAATAACCCAAAGACTGGAACTGGTACACAGCATAATATGGTAAAGCACAGCATAAAATATGGTCAATACCTTCATTTAAAGCTACCAAAAAGCAGTATTACAAGGGAAATTCCAGGAAGGTCTGCTCCAGCAAGAGACGGCTACATGAGAAGAGGTTCACGGAAAACACCTCCTAACTGGCACAAGGCATGCTGGGGTGGGCATACGATGACAATGTTCCTGGTGTGACCACACAGTTTTAAACTTGACTTAACCCCGTGCTTAATACATAAGACAGCATCTCTGAGTAAGATACGGTCTTAGGACTGGTTTATAAAGTTCTATACACAAACCCTTAAATAAAAACAAATCAAAGCATCTAATATATCAAATAAAACATTTATATATTTGAAGAACATCTTATTTATTAGATGACATTATAGAAAATGTACATAAAATCGATCACCTTCTCAATACTGTTTAGATTGGTAGTTTTCAAACTCAGAAATGGAAGAATTAAACTTTGACAAGAGTTGGTGCTAATTACCTACCCTTTAAAGACAGGTACTGCTACTCTAGCAGAAAGGGCATGTGGATTAAGTAAATAGGCTACACACATTCCTGTTTACTTGATGTTAGTGGGGACATGTGGTAACTGGTTCCCTTCACCTATCGAATCACCTTTGTGCGTGCAAAATGTGGGGCCATGGGGGCTTCCCTGATGGCGCAGCGGTTAAGAATCCGCCTGCCAGTGCAGGAGACACGGGTTCGAGCCCTGGTCCGGGAAGATCCCACACGCCGCGGAGCAACTAAGCCCGTGCGCCACAACTACTGAGCCTGCGCTCTAGAGCCCGCGAGCCACAACTACTGAAGCCCGCGCGCCTAGAGCCCATGCTCCGCAACAGGAGAAGCCACCGCAGTGAGAAGCCCGCGCACCGCAACGAAGAGTAGCCCCCGCTCGCCGCAACTAGAGAAAGCCCGCGCGTGGAAACAAAGACCCGATGCAGCCAAAAATTAATTAATTAATTTTAAAAAACGTAAGGCCACGTAAGGTTAGGATTAAAGAGCTGTTTTAAAAAGGTAAACAGAAATATATTGATATAAAGGAATGTCAGGAACCCAGAAAGGAGGGGACCTAGTACCGGAATTTTTCAGGATTTTTAAAACACTCCTTTTCAAAATACAGGAGGGATGCAAGATGGACCCATGCTGCATGCTGCTGTTTTCCTGGAACTTAGTTCCTCCCTTGCTTGGAGAGCAGTTCCTCCAACCAAACCATTTCAGCGGTCAGTTAAACAAGCCAGCAGTTCTCTCACACCAGCAGGGAAGTCAAACAATGAGCCTGTCATTTCTACAATTTTTTTAAATTTGAAAAATCAAAAGTTTTCTGGTTTTTAAAGTTCCAGTCAACCAAGCTTTCGTGACATGTCACCAAGAGTCACCTTTTTAAAGCTCATTACTAACAACATGTTAACTAAGGTTATAACAACTATATTAGAACAGTAGCAAAAAAGACTGGTAAGATGAAGAAAAAGCTAGTACGTTCTCTAATAATATAAGCTATTACTTCACTATACGGCCTCCTTAAAGCAAAAGGATTTACAGAATCCTCAAGCAGATTTTACAGGATAGGTGAATCCGGGGGGAGAACAAAGGGAAATAATTACGTCTCAGGGAAGCACAGTTCATACTCACCATCATAAACACAAAAGAGATGGTCATGAGAAGCGTTGCTATGGATACCACGCTCTGACCTGCTGCTATGGCCAGTGCCATTGAACTGGCTGAATAAGCCACCATCATCAGGGTAAACATCATGATGAAGAAGGCCTCCACCTGTGGTTTCAATCCTTAGGGAGCAAAGAGGGGGTTAATCCAACTGGCTACATCACGGTGTATCGGGCATTGTTATTGTGCAAATAACACTATAAAATTTTGAGAAACTAGTATCAGATGGAAAAAAATTCATCCTCTCTCCAACCACCCCGGGTCACCACTTTCATTGTTCCCCCCGATATAACTGTAGGAAGCTATATGCTATATGCAGTTTTCTTTTTTTTTTAAATTTATTTATTTTATGTTTGGCTGCGTTGCATCTTCATTGCTGCACGCAGGCTTCCTCTAGTTGCGGCGAGCAGGGGCTACTCTTGGTTGCAGCGCACGGGCCTCTCATTGCGGTGGCCCCTCTTGTTGCGGAGCACGGGCTCTAGGTGCATGGGCTTCAGTAGTTGTGGTGCACGGGCTTAGCTGCTCCGCGGCATGTGGGATCTTCCCAGACCGGGGATCGAACCTGTGTCTCCTACATCGGCGGGTGGATTTTTAAGCACTGCGCCACCAGGGAAATCCTGCAGTTTTCTTTTACAGGCTCACTGCATAAGCACTTTCCCAAGTAACACTCGTGCTTCTTTCCTTGTAATTATTAACAATTTCTGAGTGCCTGAGGTGGAGAGCTGCAGGCAGCACAACTGACCAGAATTCTACTGCCCTCTCTTCTAAGAAGGAAACTTGCCAAGACCACATTCATTTTACCTAGACACCACCACAGTACTCACTGTTTGTTTTAAGTGCAATAGTGAAGATACTGGGAAGGTCAGGATTATACGCCTTCCCAGTGGTTTTAAAATCTGGTGGATATGTCCATAATCCAAGTCTCCCAAGACAAATCACCCTATAACTCTGGGATTGAGGACGGGGTTAAATTAAGTTTCATAATACTGCTTTATCAACGAAAATAGGCTAATACTGTGGGTCATACAAAAATCTGAAGATTTTGGAACAGCCATGAGAACACCAGTTAGGAGTCCGAGGATGTAGGTTCTATGCCTAAGTCTTTACGACACACCTCTTATTTGTAAAATGGAATTTTACACTCGATCGATAGTGCTTTGTCAGAAAAGAAATATTTCTGGTGCGTGTGTATGTGAGAAATATATGGAAATTCTGATGCAATGAGCCTGGGGTGTAGGCTAAACACAATGCATAAAAAATCAATCTGTCTACATCTATCGAACATTTTTATTAACAGAAGTCACTATCTTTCATTATCTTTATACACACACACACACATAAAAATATAAATAGATAAGTAATAAATATCCCAGCTCCAGCTCCTCCAACATAGTGTCAAATAGTTTTAGGAATTATTTCCATGTTTGTATATGACACAGAGTATCTCTATTTATAAAATATAGTTTTAAAATTACTTTGGAAAAAGTCTTGCAAAAATCTCCTCAGAGAACAGTTAATTCAGAGCATACATAATGGATAGATGCTTCCTTATCTCAGGACTTGATTTACAGTTTTGAGAACCAAAGCACACCTGCAAGAAGTCCCCTCATTTCCAAGACTAAAAACACATACCTTTTGTTTCACAGCTTACCTAACAGGAAGTATGTTATACTAGTAAATATAATACTTGGTAACGTCCTCATGGGGAGCAAATCAGACAACAGTTTTCCAAAGAAGTAAGATGACACTCTGTAATATCCACTGATATATTCATGTCTGAAAACAAAGATCCACATCATACGTCCCACGTTAGTTGAAGAAGGCAAAGACCAGGAGATTAAACCACTTGCTGTCCCTATTTCTGCCGCCACCCTGGATCCAAGAACTACAGCTTCCACGTCCTCGAGGCTAAGCCACCCCCCGCGTGCCTGTCAGCTCAGGAACATCTCACGTGTGCGCCCCCCCCTGCGACATCGCCCCCCGAGGCTCTGTGCAGTGAGCCCTCTTCTCATTGCATGGCTCCCTCCAAATGCCGGCCGGTTTGCCCTCCGAACACACACTCCGGGGGGACGGGTCCTGCATCGCCTCCCTCTCCTCCGACAGTGGCTCTCGTTGAAGGCCAGCATGTCAGAAGCTGATCTCAGTGGTCACAGAGGCTCTTCTTCTTCCCTACTTCTAATTATGAAGAAGGTGGTGTTGCTATTCTCCGAGCCTCAAATGCAGCTTTGGGTCACTAATCTGTTTTTACTGCTTCCACTCTCATGGTAAAAAAAAGAAAATGGCACTTCTTTCCATGATCGTGCCTGCCAAGCACACACCCCTGTCAGCTATCAAATCCCCTTTTCTTCCCTCTGAAGTTCTAGATCCCTCCCTTCCTGAGAGCTTCCTCCTGTAAATCCAAACTACTCCACCGAGAATTTCATTCTTCCCCTCTCTAAAGATTCCTTTACGCAACATGTAAACATGCAAGTCTCTTTCAACTTTGGAAAAACACAAGAAGCAAAACAGCCCTCCTTTATTTTAAGGCTGCCCTCTGGCCCCTTCCACTCTCCTTTCCACTGAGGGCTTGGTCTATATTCTCGGTCAACTTCACCTCCTCACATTGAATTTACTGTTCAGCTCACTCCCTTCTCTCTACCAAGGCCCTCAAAGTTTCCTTGTGACAGTCAACATGACTTCTTATTTGCTAAAAACAAAAGATCCTTTTCAGCCCCTTTATTCCTTGCTTTCTCTGCAGCACTGGATCTGCGGGCCAGGCCTTAAACACGAAACTCCTTCTTCCCTTGGTGTCAGGCCCCACGGGCTCATGACTCTCCTCCCAGCCTCTGAGCCCTCTTGCTCAATCAGCACTGGTAATCCCCAAGAACCATGGCCTGATTCTGGACATGACCAGTCTGACCAGTAGCCCCCTTCCTGAAACAGAGACCTACTCACATAAAGAGCTTCTTCTCGACCACCAGGAGCTCCACGGCCGACACACTGCTGAAACACTGGTTGGTGGTCAGGAAGAAGAGCACCCCGGCTCTGTGATGAGAGAGAGGGAACGAAAGCACTGCAGTCAGTTAAACATCCTTAGGTCCTTTTTCTACCTGCAAAACTCTTCCCTCGAATGGTATCTTAACACATTAAACAAACAACTGTTCTGGTTGAAACTGAGAGGGAAGCATGAGCCCCATCAGGTCACTCCCTCACCCCTGTGTCTCCACAGCGATACCCCTGGGACTCCATACAGCACAGTTTGAAATTCATGACCTAGTTTGCTACGGACTGAATTGCATCCTCCCCAAATTCCTGTGCCGAAGTCCTAACCCTCAGCGTGACGGCATTTAGAGATGGAGACTCTGGGAGGCGGTCCGGTTTAGACGAGGTCATGAGGGTAGGGCCCTCACAATGGATTAGTGCCCTTAGAAGAAAAGGGAGAGACATCAGAGCTCGCTCTCTCTGCTATGCAAGGACACAGCCAGAAGGCAGCAAGTCAGAAGAGGGCCCTCTTCAGAACCCGACCATGCTGGCAACCTGGTTCCCAGAACTGAGAGAAATGAATTTCCGTGGTTTAAGCCACCCAGTCTGTGGGTCTTCAGCACAGTCTGTAGCAGCCAAGCTGGCAATTACACAGGTCATAAAAATACTGTCACCTTGGATTTTAACTAACAAAATGCCAACTGCAGTTCCTAACGTATGAACAGAGAAACAGTGAGCCAAATAAAGCTTGCAAAGGTTAAAAACCTCTATTAGCCACTTCTTTAAAAGTTGAGTAAAGAAGAAACTAAGACAAGGCAAAATGAAAGACTGTGGAGGGACATCTTACTGTATACATCCACCTCCTCACAACCACCAGCACAGCCTTGAGTCTCCTTGACCACCCACTGCCAGTGGGGTTTCTTTCCAACGGGCTCAAAAAAAAAAACCCAAAATAATGCTCATAAAGGAAAAACTCATCTGTGCACCTATGAGAAAAGGAAGACTATTAATGCTTCTCTCTCCGTAAAATAACTGAAGTTTAAAAAGGAAAGTACTCAGTTAATCTACACTTCAACAGAAATATGAATTTTATGAAAGCATGCCCGCAGTCCTGAAACACTGTTGGGCTTTCCTTCCTAACCAAATGATTTAACTGACATTGAGGATGTGAGTTGAAATGAAAAGAGATGAGGCAGCACATCATTTAAATGACACACAAATAAGAGAATTTTTTAAAATGTAAACCCAAGTGTATAAACCCTCTAAAAATAAAGAGTCCACACTCAGTAACTGGTTTTAACACTCCCTCCTCCCAAAATAAAGAACTTAAGGAACAGGCTGTTTTAAAAGTAAATGTTTAGGGACTTCCCTGGTGGCGCAGTGGTTAAGAATCCGCCTGCCAGTGCAGGGGACACGGGTTCGAGCCCTGGTCTGGGAAGATCCCACATGCCACGGAGCAGCTAAGCCCGTGCGCCACGACTACTGAGCCTGCGCCCTAAGCCCACGTGCCACAACTACTGAAGCCTGCGCGCCTAGAGCCCGTGCTCCGCAACAAGAGAAGCCACCGCAACGAGAAGTCCACGCACCACAAGGAAGAGTAGCCCCCACCCGCCGCAACTAGAGAAAGCCCATGTGTAGCAACAAAGATCCAATGCAGCCAAAAATTTATTTATTTAAAAAAAAAAAAAAAAAAAAAGAATCTGCCTTCCAATGCGGGGGACGCGACTGAAGCCTGCGCACCTAGAGCCCGTGCTCCGCAACAAGAGGAGCCACCGCAACGAGAAGTCCAACGAGAAGTCCACGCACCACAAGGAAGAGCAGCCCCCACTCGCCGCAACTAGAGAAAGCCCGTGTGTAGCAACAAAGATCCAATGCAGCCAAAAATTTATTTATTTAAAAAAAAAAAAAAAAAAAAAGAATCTGCCTTCCAATGCGGGGGACGCGGGTTCGATCCCTGGTCGAGGAACTAAGATCCCACATGTCCCAGGGCAACTAAGTCTGTGCGCTGCAACTACTGAGCCCGCATGCCCTGGAGCCCACACGCCACAACTGAAGAGAAGCTTGTGCACTGTAACTACTGAGCCCGTGCACTCTGGAGCCCACACACCACAACGAGAGGGAAGCCCATGCACCGCCATGAAGAGTCCGCGCACCGCAACTAAAGATCCCGCATGCCGCAACTAAGACCCAACGCAGCCAAATAAATAAATAAATAAGTAAGTAAGTAAATGTTTATACAATATATAAATGGAAAAAAGCCAGGTCTATAATGCAAGCAACTATGCTACTTTCTGCACACAAATAAGCCTAATATCAACATAAAAGCTAATTTCAGAAACACAGGACATGGCAACAATTCAGCTCAATTTGTTAAGTGTTACACCTAACAGTACAATAATGTTCATAAAGATTTTGAACTAGTACATACTGAAATTCCTCCTAAATCATAAGATAATTTATTTTATACTAAACAGATTTTATTGTTAAAGAATTTAATGTATTCTAGTTCTTTTCAAGGTGGTAATTCATGTTTGTAATATCTGCTTATTGATGCAAATATTCTTAAAATATCTCTTCCCTTAATATATACATTTATTTGTTGAGCTATCTCCACAACTCTGTAAGGTAGTTGTTAGGTCCAAGAAGCTCATATTCCATACATCATTATACAGGTTAGAGAAAGAACAAAGAGAGCATCTCCCTGGAATAATTCATTCCCCAAAAAAGAGAACCAAACCACACTGGCCTCCAGGGCAATTTCAAGTGATAAAAAGTGGCAGTAAGCTTAAGTCAAAAATACTAATTAAAATAGCTCCAATGCTCTATTTTTCCAGAAAACCTTGAAGAAACAGTTAACGCTCTTCTAAATTTCTCTGGACTCTTCTACCAAGAGCTTTAATGACTGGATTTCCAGTTCCTGTCTTAAATCCCAGTTGAGGACAGGCTTCCCAGTATCTTTTTCCAAATGCTCCCCGCTGCACAACACAAAAGACCCACAGGCTCTAGATTCCTGTGTTATATACTCTGTGCTTCACGAAAATATGGCATCTACACAGGGTACCAACCATCAATTACTAGCAAGTTTCGAATAAACCAGAGAAGAACACAGCCCTCGGGGAAGATCAAAAGAAAAACAATAACATAACTCTGGAAAAAAGCTCCAGTAATTATCTCACTATCTGATGCCCCATAGGAGATATCTTACTTTACCTGAGTGAAGAATTGACTTTTATGCTTGTTCTTCCTTTCATAAACAATCATCCTTTTCCAGATATCAAAACAGATTCAACTTAAGCTACTACAACTTTGCTCAATAGTGAAATGGGGATAAAACCATCCCCTTCTTTGGCTGGGAGGGTAACCTGAGACCCTGGATGTAAATAAAGCCTGGAGGACAGTGCCTGGCCCAGGGCGGCTCTCAATAAATAAAGCCAAGACGAACTCTGCGGTCTCCCGCTCTGCTCAGCACCTCTATTCAGAGCATGCTGTGGTCCATTACAAAGTCTCGGGCTTCCCTGGTGGCGCAGAGGTTGCGCGTCCGCCTGCCGATGCAGGGGAACCGGGTTCGCGCCCCGGTATGGGAGGATCCCACATGCCGCGGAGCGGCTGGGCCCGTGAGCCACGGCCGCTGAGCCTGCGCGTCCGGAGCCTGTGCTCCGCAACGGGAGAGGCCACAACAGAGGGAGGCCCGCATACCACAAAAAAAAAAAAAAAAAAAAAAAAAAAAAAAAAACAAAGTCCCATCAGGAGACAGAGCTTCAAGGGCACGTTATGACCGAAACCAGGTAAGGTAAACTAACGTAAGTACTGACCCTACAACAGAAAAAGCTGAGTCCCCACCATCACCCCATGTCAAACAAATCAAAACCTTAGAAGGAAATTAACTCACAGGCAACAAAAGAAAAAAACAGATAAACAGAACTATGTCAAATTTTAAAACTTTTGTGCATCAAAGGACACACCAGCAGGGACTTCCCTGGTGGTCCAGTGGGTCAGACTCTGCGCTCCCAATGCAGAGGGCCCAGGTTCAGTCCCTGGTGGGAGAACTAGATCCCGCACGCATGCCGCAACTCAGGAGGCTGCACGCCACAACTAAGAAGTCCGCATGCCACAACTAAAAGATCCGGCGCAGCCAAAATAAATAAATAATTTTTTTTTTTTTTAAAAAAAGGACACACCAACAGAATGAAACGACAACACACAGAATGGCAGAATATATAAGGAATTTAACAGCTCAACAATCTTCAAAACATCCAATTAAAAGATGGTTAAAGAACTTCAATAGACATGCTTCCAAAGAAGAAACACAAATGGCCAATGTGCACATGAAAAGATGCTCAACAATACAATAATCATTAGGGAAATGCAAATCAAAACCACAATGAGATACCACTGTCCACTAATGAGGGTAGCTATATTAAAAAGAAGAAAACAAAAGAAAAAATAAGTGTTGGTAAGGCTGGGGAGAAACTGAAACCCTGTGCACTACTGGTAGAAATGCAACATAGGCAGCTACTGTAGAGGACAGGAGAGCAGTTCTTCAAAAAATTAATGGAATTACCAAATGATCCAGTAATCCCACTTCTGGGTATATACCCAAAAGAATTTAAAGCAGAGGGCTTCCCTGGTGGTGCAGTGATTGAGAGTCTGCCTGACGATGCAGGGGACGCGGGTTTGTGCCCCAGTCCGGGAGGATCCCACGTGCCGCGGAGCGGCTGGGCCCGTGAGCCATGGCCGCTGAGCCTGCGCGTCCGGAGCCTGTGCTCCGCAACGTGAGAGGCCACAGCAGTGAGAGGTCCGCGTACCGCAAAAAAAAAAAAAAAAAAAAAGAATTTAAGGCAGAGACTCAAACAGATATTTATTTGTACATCCATGTTCATAGCAGCATCATTCACAACAGCCAAAAAGTGGAAACAAACCAGTGTCCATGGACAGATAAATCGATACACAAAATGTGGTATATCCATACAACGGAGTATTATTCAGTCTTTAAAAAGAAAGAAGTTCTGACACATGCTACAACATGAATGAACCTTGAAGATATTATGCTAAGGGCAATAAGCCAGTCACCAAAAAGACAAATACTCCATGATTCCACTTATATGAGGTACTTAGAATAGTTAAAATCAGAGACAGAAAGTATAATGGCGATTTCCAGGGGCTGGGGAAACGGAGAACAGGGAACTGTTGCTCAGTGGGTATAGAGATACAGTTTGGGAAGATGAAAAAGTTCTGGAGTTGGAAGGTGGGGAGGGCTGAACAATAACGTGAATGTAATTAATGCCACTGAACTGGACACTTAAAATTGGTTAAGAGGGTAAATTTTATGTTCTGTATATTTTAGCACTAAACAATTAATTCTTCCATTCAGCTTTCAATTCTTTGACTTATCCTACTCCTCAATTTACCCTTTGCTTATCTCAAATTCAAATTCGTAATGGATTTTCATAAGCTTGAAAGAAAAGTAACAGCACATTCTCAAAATCAAGATCCAAATTTACTCACCTGTTCTGGATTCCTGCAGGATCATTTTTTAGATCGTAGAAAATGGCACCAATAACCAGTCCCAGAATGACTGTTACAATTATCTTTTCAAAAAGAAAAAAAGAATTTCAATTAAAGGCAAAAACTTAACACATTATTATTAAAATATATCTGGCTACATAATGAAACTCTCCATTGATACAGGTATTTTAAATGGCTTGGCCATAGTCCTTGGGAAAATATAAAACAGTGTATGTTATTAGACTACTTTTTAAGTTGAAATAAAAATAATTTATCTGTGTGCTAGGGAGACTGACGGGCGACAAAGTAGAAAAGCTAAGATTTCTCCCAGTGCTTTACCAGGCCCTGCCAGTTCATGGTCCAGTTCAGGCTACTGGGCCTGGGAATGCTGTAGAGTGTAGCAGAACAATGCAAGCACCTAGCGAAATAGTCTGGGGGGTAAAATAAAGTCCGAGTGGCTAAGAGTTCTGGCCTGAACTCTCAACCTTTGTGCTAGTGAACAACATGCATAGCGTGATATTTCAAGAGGCTCCAATAAAAACAGGATATCTTTACTCTTAACATGAAAAATAAATAAAAATGAACAAAAATTTTAAAGCACACATGAAAAAAATTCTAACAATGTAATTTTCCACAATAAGGAAGTAAGGGTTGGGAGAGTCCACGCCTGCCCTGGAAAAGTGCACTGTCACTGTCACCAAAGCATTCAGCCAGCTTTCTCTGAGGGCACCCGAGTGCATCCACTACCCACCTTCCTGTCACTGCTTCTCCAGCAACCTCAGCCCGGAGGGCCTACAGCCAACAGCAGAACTAAGCTGCCAATGCTGTGCCACCCTTACCTACCTTCACCCACTCACTCTTGTTTGATGACTCCTAAGAAGACTGGATAAACATCACTTTGGTTTTTAAGACTGACAAACTGTCTCTTAAGGACACTTCTATAAGCGAAGGGTTAAGGGTTACATTATAATTTATTTAAGGAAATTCTACTTGTACTTTTAAATTAAATTTAATTAAATGAATTTAAAAATATAGTAAATGATAACCTAAAGAAAACAAAATATCCCACGATGGACCTTGGAACCTTCAAAGTTTAAAAACAAAACAAAACAGAAAAACACCTCAGTACTACAACAGTGCAGTAGTATCAAGACTTGAAGTAACTTGTCGAGACACTTTTGGCGTGAAGCAAACAAAACTGCAAAACAGGATCATGACCTGTGAAGACCAGCTCGTGAAGACCAGTCTGGAAAGAATATGATTTGAGATGTCCTTAAAAATTGCCTTGCTAAAAAAGACAGTCAGAAATTTGAAAAAAAAAAATCGATTACCCTGGCATATTTTAATTACCTTCAAACTATACTATACTTCGGGGCTTCCCTGGTGGCGCAGTGGTTAAGAGTCTGCCTGCCAATGCAAGGGACACAGGTTCAAGCCCTGGTCCGGAAAGATCCCACATGCCGCGGAGCAACTAAGTCCGTGCGCCACAACCACTGAGCCTGAGGTCTAGAGCCCGCGAGCCACAAATACTGAGCCCGTGCGCCACAACTACTGAAGCCCGGGTGCCTAGAGCCCGTGCTCCGCAACAAGAGAAGACACCGCAATGAGAAGCCCGTGCACCGCAACGAAGAGTAGCCCCCGCTCGCCGCAACAGGAGAAAGCCCCCATGCAGCAGCAAAGACCCCATGCAGCCAAAAATAAATAAATTTATAAAAATATATATATATATACTATACTTCACGTCAACAGATCAAGCTTCCAAAATAAATAATAACCCCATCAGCATGTGTGCGTGCACATATACACAAGCTATACTTTCACCTTGTATAACTATAAGAATAGTCAGGCTTTTAAAATTGGACACTCCACATGCTTTGTTTCTTCTACATTCAAACTTAGTAACTTATGTTAACAGACTGTCAGTTTTATCGTTTGGATGTTTCCTAAAAGTTTCAAAATTCTAAAAGTATTTTCAAGGAAACTTTTCAAACATATTGACAAAATGATTAATCTCATAATTTTGTCATGGTTTTATAAGGTGCGTCTATGTTTTTCCTTCTTACATTAAGGAAAAGAAAATAAACAGGAAAACTAAACATTGCTTAATGGAGCAAAGAAATTCTATCCTATGAGTTCTGTGCAGCTGACTTCTTTTGAAAAGAAATTTCCTAAATGTGTTAATTCTTTGTTCAAATGTGTTTGTCAACATTTCTCAAGGTGGATTCTAAGGGATGTTTATGGCTGGCGCTGAAAAAATTAATCCATAGCCAAATGTTAAATGTGCTAATAGAAACAATGAATCTCCAAGAGATATGACAGTATTTTCCAAGTTGATTTGATCAGGAAACCTTTGGCACATTATATGAACATTAAACCTTCTCATACAGATAATCCATTCATTCCAATATCTTCCAAAGACAACTTTTGGTTAAATGCATTACCAGAAGCAAAGTCTAACTCATGTAAATGACTAGTTCAAACTTAAGTATGGCTGTTAAGACTACGCATCCCAGATTTATCAACAGAAAGCCATAGAACATTTTAATAGCTCCATATTCAAACACTTAGAGAAATAAAAGACACACTCACAAGATTATAAAAAAACCCTAAACCAGAAGTCAGCAAGCTATGGCCTCCCAGGCCTATTTCTGTTCAGTCCATGAGCAAGCAGTTTTTTACCATTTTATTAATGGTTGAAAGAAAAAAAAGAATATTTCTTGCCACATGAAATTTACATACAATTCATATTTCAGTGTCCGTGAATAAAGTTTGATTGGAACACGGCCACGTTCATTTTTTAAAATGTATTTATGGCTGCTTTCTTGCTAAAATGGCAGACTTGACTACTTGAGACAAAGACCACATGAGCTGCAGAGCCTAAAGTATTTACCCTGTGACCCTTTACAAAAAAAGGTTTGCCAACTCCTGTCTTAAGCTAACGTTCCAGCATTGACACATCTGAAGGAGAGTTCCCCCCACATACAGATGCTCAGGGAGATGCAAGGTTCTATCCCTGTTCTGCAAGATTACCGCTGCTCTGAACATCGCTGGGATTCCTTTTATGGAACTGAGGTCACTGAGGAGGTAAGTAGGCTGAACGTGCAATTTGGAGGCACTAGGCATGGGGTTTGCATCTGAAGAAAGCCCAGCACCAGAAGGTGCAGAAACCTGGTGTACTTATTACAAAGAGCTCCACACTCTAACTGCCCCTGCCCAGAACTGCCAAGGAGTCACCCCTTGGTAGCGGCAGGGGACTGGCTCCAGGATCCTCGTGGATATCAAAATCCACAGATGCTCCGACCCCTAATATAAAATGGAGTCGTACGGTCAGTCCTCCGCACCCATGGGTTCCTCCAACCTCAGCGTGCATGGAACCCGGGATACTGAGGGCCGACAGTATGTGACTTGGACAAGGCATCTAGAAACCACTTTTAGAGGCAAGAGAAATGTATTTTCCAAATAAAAAAATCTAATGCATAAATCAAACGAAGAATCACCTGCCGTATATCATCTCACGGTTGAACAATGGATAACCAGGTTGACCGTACTTACAGAATTTGTTCCCAAATGACATCAAATCTACTCTAAAAGGATAAAATCGTACCCTTGATTGAAAGTACACAGAAGTGTTCATGTTCTGACAGAAATGCCAAATAACAAGTACAAAACTGTTTGGAGCAATTAGCAGTACGTCTCAAAGAGGGATATAGGCTCTCGGCATTAATACTTAGAAGGCGACAGTACTGCGGTATGAAAACGATGGTGCATGTGGTAAGAAGTCAGTGATGTTTCACTGGAGACAACAACATGCCATCTTTTAGCACTTGGCAGAAATTCAGTGATAATAAAATCGGCCAACCCCCAAATAACTGGCTAAACTGACTTCCATAGAACAATGAACTGGGAATATAAGGACTTTGGATGACAGAGGGCTTAAGAATAACAGAAAAATCATGAAGGAGTAATTATCGACAACTATCAACGTTGTCAGCCAAAAGAGAACAAGAACATTATTTCATCTTAATTGAGGGAAGGTCAGTCTGACAGTGGAGGCTTACTGAACGGAATTCAAGTCTGCTTCCTACCTCTGTGTTAACCTCATGCTGTTTCAGGTGTCTAGCGCTCTCCTAAGATCAGAACCCCTCCATGAGGAAGGCCGATCATAAGGAACAGCATTTGCACGCAGGCTCTTTGTGCAGACAGTGGCCAGCCCGACAGCCCTCAGGGACATGACACTGAGCTGAAAGCTTCCCTGGCCACTTTCCACCTGACCTAAGATGCAAACCAACCCCTTCCCTAGCTCTTCCTCTTCCCCTCCCTTCCTTTCCTTCTCTCTTTCTCTTCCTTTCTCCACTTCTCTGCTTAAACTCTCTTCCTAGCCCTTTTTACCACCTGACATGCTATATATCTTATTTCTATATGAATTTATCATCTGTCTCTCCTCATAAGCAAACAAGCTCCACGAGAGCAGGGATTTTATTTTCGCCCACTTTGTTCACTGCTGTGTACAAGCTCCAAAATGCAGCACGCGATCAGTAAGAACTTGTTGAATGCATCAGGAAATGAACATGTGCAGCCACCAGAAAACCCCAAATGTGGTCAAACATTTCCTTTACTTCACAATTTATGAAAAAAAAATTTTTTTCTACAAAGATTATCCATTACACCTTGTCTAAATCGAGCAAAATTCTGAATTAGATAGTCCAAAAATACAACCCATTAAAAAAGAAATCTTCAATAAGTAAAAACTTAATTGGGTTTTACTTGTTTCTATACCGCAAATGGAATGGGGATAAATAAATACATAAAAAGTGTGGGTAGAAGGTAAGCATAATCCTAAAATAGATTGTATCAGAACCTAATGCCCCCAAATGAGTATTTTACAGCATAATTAGAAGACTCTGCCAGGTTACCTGAGCTATAGAAGCCTGGGGATTACCCAGTAAGTTTTTGAATGAACGCCTGGAAATCCATCTAAGCTGATGACAGAAGGAGGTGGCATAGGTGATCTCCTTGTAGACTGAAATCTTCTTCTTTTTCTGACCCCCTGAGAGTTGCTCTAACTCAACTTGTGTTTCCTTGAAGAAGGAGGAGTTGGCATAAAACTCAGTTAATTTTTCTATGAGTGAAGTATCTGTCTTGGAAGGCTCTTCAGTCTCCTTGGCTTTGGAATAAAAGTGGATAAAGAAGGGAAACATTATTAACAAAATAACAGCTGATTTAGTCCATTTTTCTGTAACCCCTTTCTTGGATTCTTCCCTAGTACCTTAATTCTAAAGCTTGAGTATAAAAAATTATGAGATCTGTCACTGCTTTACAAAGTAGAAAAACAGAGTAAATTGGCCTACTTCCGTAAACTTACGGATACAGCAAACTCACTGATCTTTTCCTAAATCTTTTAAAATAGACTTCTCACCATATGGAGTTATAATTCCTAATAAAAAACCTGGTCTTTGCTTTTTACAATGTGCAAATGCATAAACTGCCAAGTTTCTTATTTCAAAACACTATACAGTTGGCCCTCTGTATCCACAGACGTTGAACCCAGGGGAGAGGGAGGGCCTACTGTAAGGGACGTGAGCACCCTTGGATTCTGTTACCTGTGGGGGGGGAGGGGGGAGTTCTGAAACCAATCCCCCGTGGATACCAAGGGGCCACTCTGTTAACGATGGGCACTTTTTTAAAAATGGGAACCCTGCTTAGAACTGACACCATCCTATAAATGCTCATTTACAGATTAAGTCAAAAAGAGCACACTCTCACAGACAACAAAGTCTGTGTTGACTGACGCTATGAGATTGAAGGTTTGTGTGCCCCCAAACTTCATATGCTGAAACCCAATCCCCAATGTGATGGTATCTGAAGGCAAGGTCTTTGAGGGATGGTTAGGTCACGAGGGTGGACCCCTCAGGAGTGGGATTAGCGCCCTCATGAAGGAGGCCCCAGAGGGCTCCCTCCCCACTACCACCACATGAGGAGGCAATAGTACGGTCGCTCATCTATGAACCAGGAAGCAGGTCCTCAACAGACACCGAATCTGCTGGCACCTTGATCTTGGACTTCCAGCCTCCGGAACTGTGAGAAATAAATGTTTATTGTTTAAGCCACCCAGTCTACGGTACTTTTGTTACAGCAGCCAAACAAACTGGGACAACCAGTATCAGAGGACAGCACTGATGTAAATTCACACAGCCATGTTTTAGAGAGCTACCACGTTGCTAAGCTTCAGCCAACTCAATTAGGCAATAATCTGTGACTCTCGACAGATTTGCTTACCTTCACCATCTGTGTCTTCTCTGTTTAACACCACAGCACAGGAGTCTCCATTAATGACGTCCAGGAAGAAGTCTGCAGGGTTATTATAGGGCTCACAGTGGTAACCTGCAAAAGAAGGCAACTCAGGTACACAAACTTGACAGTCTTGGGAAATGAAGACTCAGTGGGTGAGGGAGGCGTTGCTGGGAGAGACAGGATCTAACAATTTCTCCCTCACTTTCCGTCTCTCTTCTCCCCTCACTAATTTACCGCTTCCTTTTAATCGCACAGTATTTCAACAGTTTTCTGACTCTTCACAAAACAGCACACTCCAAACCAACCTTGGACTCTTAGCAAGTCTTCTGTTGGTGCTTGGTCCTTACCCATCATAATTCATGAGACCTGAAACAGCTATCAATATGCTCTGGTGCTTATCAGAACTTCTTCAGAAATCTAGATATAGGTCCAAGAAAAAAAAAATAAGTTGGGGAAAAAAAAAAAAAAAGCTATAGAAGAACTAATGTTCCTTAAAGCCAGCTAAGGCATAGCAGGACTGTGTTTGGGAAAGATCTGGGGTATGCTCTGCTCTCCAAGTTCACCTGGGGACTGCTAGAATGCCAGTACCCACTTTAGCAATGATTGCTTTTGCCCCTATTAAATTCAGGTCCAAATGGTCCTCTGTTATGCTCCTGTAATTCCAATATAGAGAACAAATCACCAGAACAGCATTCTCAAGAGAATGTGGCTGGCAGAGCATAGCTGAATGCTTACCTTGACTTCTTGTGGCCCTGTAACAGGGAAGAACAAATCTGACTCCATATTGGATCTGTTTCTTTCACTTTAACCTCTGAATTCTATTGCTTCTGCTACAAGTTAAGAATGTTGCCTACAGCCTGAAATATTCAGGATAGCCCATTCTCAAGGGTCTGATCTTTAAAGGTGGAACACTTTACCATTCATAGAGAGATAAAAAGTTGCAGAACAGAGAATAATGTTTGTCTTGTTGGAGGTTTACAGGACCACCATGACCAGACCTACATGGACAGCTGCAAGAACAAAGGATTCCG
This sequence comes from Physeter macrocephalus, assembly GCF_002837175.3. Lineage (NCBI taxonomy): Eukaryota > Metazoa > Chordata > Mammalia > Artiodactyla > Physeteridae > Physeter > Physeter macrocephalus. The sequence goes on from NC_041220.1 coordinate 8,959,157, forward strand.
ACACTAAGAAGTTTTCAACAACCGGCCACACCCCCTTCCCTTTTAGTATAAAAGAAGCCTGAATTCTAACATGGGGAAGATCGTTCTTTGGGACACGAGTCCACCATCCTCTCGGTCTGCTGGCTTTCCAAATAAAGTCTCTATTCCTCGTCCCAACAACTCATCTCCTGAAATACTGGCCTGTCGTGCAGCAAGCAGCATGAGCTCAGGCTCAGAAGCAACGTGATTCTCTGAACTCAGCTTGGCCTGTAGTCTGATCCTTAGCTTCATCCCCGCTAAACTCCCTAGACCCATGCAAGGCTTCTTAACTTTAAATGATAGAGATTAAACAAAAACATTTTAAAATGTGGTTAGCAAATATTTAAAACTATATTTGAGTTCATGGAGCACCATCTATAATCATATCCAAGGATCTCTAAAATGAAGCAGATTGCGTAAGTCATAAAAAAATTACATATTTCCATTTAAATAGAACCAGGCAGTCCAGAGCCATCAGAATGTTGGCCCACTGAAGTCAGACTTAGGACTAGCCATTATATTGACAGGTAATTCACACACGCGCTAAATCCGCAATCTAATGTTACTAGAAGATTAAGCAGCATCTCCATGAACCCCCAACCAAGGTAGATCAACATCCCATGTAAGGGAAAAACATGATAAAGTCTAATCTGTATCATGGCCAAGAAGACAAATAATTTAGGGACATTAGGCCTTTCCAAAAATATTCAACTAACAGATAACTGGCTATGAGGCCAATATACTTATTGAACTGTTAGGGAAAGGTCACCAGAACTGAGAAGGAGAACAGATACAGACCCAGGAGAAATACATACACACTCACACTCACACACACACACTCAAACAGGACAGAAAAAGATACCTAAATAACAAGCTGGCACTGCAAAGTGAAGAACTAGCACTAAACTAACTGAAGATGTTTCGGAGTAGTGGAAACCATGGTATATCTACTCAAAGATCAAACAGCACTCCAGGTGACCCGTTTGTTCTCCTTTAGGATACTATTAATGAAGGATCTTACTTCATAAAGAAGTCAAACATACCAGTGGATGCAAAGTAACCCAAGGCGTCCTGAGCAGGCCCGTGGAACATTAATCTTCCCGAGGCCAACAAGGTAAGGCTATCAAACAACTTGAAGATGGAATAACGAGGCTGATGAATGGAGAAGATGATCGTCCGTCCTTGTTTAGACATCCTGAATTAAAAGTGAGGAGATAACGAGTCATTAAACATCTGAAACTTGCATTTCTTGGCAACATATTTTATTATTCCTGCCTTTAGACCATTTGTTCCTCTTTCAACTTGATTTTCTCTTACTAAATTCTCATCTCATATCATCTGTCTGATAGGTAGAGAACCTAAATTCAGTGCTTTCATGAAACACTACGGTTTCTAAAGTGTGTTCCATGGGTAGTCTAGAATCAATCAGAATATTAATTAAAAATACAGATCCCTGGACCGTCTACTCACACCTGTTGGGTCTATGGAACCATATTTTTAACTAGCACCTAGGTAATTTGTAAGTACACCCAAGTTTTAAAACTTATTATGAACTAAACATTAAAACAATGGTCATATGCGCCATCCTCATTGATCATTTAAGTCTTCTGGCTCTTTAGGAACTGGTTATCATTCTTCTGCCCTAATAATACAATTAACATTACTGAGTACTGACTAGATCTTTGCTAAATACTTCATAGAAGACCTTATCTAAATTTACACAATAGTGTTATGAGGCAGTACCAATAATTATTATTACTGTTATGTAACAAGTAAGGCTTAGAGAATTAAGCAATGGCTCAAAGTGTCACTGTGAGAAGGAGCAGGGCTGGGGTTTGATCCCTGGTCTAATACCACGGCCAAAAGATAGGAACTCCTATCTTTATACAGGAGTTACTACTTATGGGTAGAAGAAACAGGCCAAAATCACTGTTCAAAATCTGATATTACTGAAAACACTTTATGAGAAGAATCACATCAATTCAAACATTTTCTAAGCACTTACTATATGCTAGCCAAGAAAGTTTGTTCTGCCTCAAAGATGACAGGCCAACAGACGAATCATTTCAATACAAGGTGGAGTACAAGTAGCTGAGGGTGCCCTGTAAGCCAAACAGGAGACCGACCCAGTCTGAAGATGATGTAAGTAGCGTATCAAAGGGGACGACAGGAGTAAGCCAAGAAGAGAAAGGGCAGTCAGGATGGAGGAAGACGGCAAACGAGGCAGGCGATAACAAGGTCTACTGCAGAAACTACAAGTAGTTCAGTGTCACGGCAGAGCTGAGGTGTATGTGTGGAGGCGGGGACTGAAAAAAAGACTGCGTCAAAAAGCAGGCCCACGATACATCCCGTCACTCAGAGGGGGAACGTCAGTCAGTGGACAGGAAGCAGCCAGTAAAGGACTGGCACAGGGAGGCGGACTGGTGTGAGTGTGGTCTGAGGACCACGGAGGCGTCAGTATCAGGATCTCCTATTACAAGTGGAGGATCCTGGCCTCCACCTCAGAGCTCTAGACTCAGAAGCTGCATTTTTAACAAGACCCTAAGTGATTAGTGTACACAGTGGAGCTTGAGACAACTAGGTGAGCGCTCTCCAGTGTGAGGAAAGATGCTTGTGTGCCAACTAGTCCAAAACATAAGGAAACATAACATAGTCCAGGATTCTATGTCAAGTCATCATTCTCTAATGAACACTGTTCACATGGTTACAGATAATAAAAATATCATGGAGGTATGCTCTAACTGATCCTGAATCCCAGACCTGATACTTGACATCTTCACGTATATGTGCAACTGACATCTCCAACGTAAACATTTTCCCATCTTCCCATTTCTTCTTACTTTAGCATAGAGACTTGCTTATGAGGGCATGGACATCAGAGGAAGCAAGGCAAAGAGAAGGAAGGGAAGCCATATGAAGGTGGTGTGTCTGGCAGCTTTTAAAAAATGGGGGGGAGGGGTTACTGTCCCAGAGGTAGTGAGCGGAGGGAAGATTGGCCAGAGTGACGGGGAGACTGATTAAACTGAACAACTAAGTTACTTGACCGAGGGGCTTCCCTGGTGGTGCAGTGGTTAAGAGTCCGCCTGCCAATGCAGGGGACACGGGTTCGAGCCCTGGTCCGGGAAGATCCCACATGCCGTGGAGCAACTAAGCCTGTGCGCCACAACTACTGAGCCTGCGCTCTAGAGCCCGCGAGCCACAACTACCGAGCCCACGAGCCACAACTACTGAGCCCGCATTCCACAACTACTGAAGAAGCCCGTGCGCCTAGAGCCCGTGCTCCGCAACAAGAGAAGCCACCGCAATGAGAAGCCGGCGCACCGCAACGGAGAGTGGCCCCCGCTCGCCGCAACTAGAGAAAGCCCGCGCGCAGCAACGCAGACCCAACGCGGCCAAAAATAAATTAATAAATTTATTTTTTTTTAAAATTAGTTGACTGAGCAAGAAAGTAAACATATTGAGATAATGGGAGCCAAGTTTCTCATTGTCTGAAAAGTCACTGAAAAACATGGAAAGGGCGAAGACTGAAAAGAACACTCAAGTGTTAGATCAGAATTGGAAATATTATAAACTCACGGGTTTAAGATGTACATACTAACAGAGCAACAGGTACAAATATGTTTATATATATCATTTCTATTCAAACTATATACATATACACACACAACACATTTATAGTAAATACATACTTCCAAATAAAATATAGACATATATTTCTGTGTTATAGATATACAGATACACATACACGTGTACTTCCTAGGTCTGTCTGCTAAGTGGGTCTAGAAGCACTGACACTCCTGTAGCAGTGAGCACACTAAGTAATCAGATCTTGGTTTCTAAATCATAACTACACCAGAAGGAACCAGGGCCCCTTGGAGAAACATCTGGCACAGGAAGAGTACAAGATGAGCCTGGAACGTCCTGCTGACCATGAAGTAAAGAAATGCTTGAAGAAGGACAGGGATCATGTCAAAAGGACACAAAAGCCAGACTGAAGAGGCTTCCACCGGCCAAAAGCAGGGTGAATTTGGTCATAAAAATAAATAAGAATAACAGATTACAACCCACTGAATAAAAGAAGAAAATGAGTAAACATAAATGAACAGAGAAAGAGGAAAACTCCTTTACAGTAGAACGCCAATTAATATATGTAGAACGAATGATGTAAAAAGGAAATCACCACTTGGCAACCCTCCCACTAGTAGCTGACAGGCAGGAGTTGTGAGTATAGGTGGGTGGAGATTTGATGACGAACAGGATATTGGCCTAATATCTGATTATCTCCGCTGAAAAAATACTAATCAATTACAAACGGGAAAATACTGATTTCACAGCAGATCGACCCAGCAGATACCAACAAGACCAGCAGATAAAGGTTATAACATCACCATTGATGGGAGAAGTCAACATCATGCATCCCTGATGTTATGCACCGAGAACACAGCATCATTTCTTTCATTCATTTATTTATTTATTTATTTACATCTTTACTAGAGTATAATTGCTTTACAATGGTGTGTTAGTTGCTGCTGTAAAACAAAGTGAATCAGCTATACGTATACATATATCCCCATATCTCCTCCCTCTTGCGTCTCCCTCCCACCCTCCCTATCCCACCCCTCTAGGTGGTCACAAGCACCGAGCTGATCTCCCTGTGCTATGAAGCTGCTTCCCACCAGCTATCTATTTTATATTTGGTAGTGTATATATGTCAGTGCTACTCTCTCACTTCGCACCAGCTTACCCTTCCCTCTCCCCATGTCCACAAGCCCATTCTCTATGTCTGTGTCTTTATTCCTATCCTGCCTCTAGGTTCATCAGAACCTTTCTTTTTTCTTTTTTTTTTAGATTCCATACATATGTGATAGCATATGGTATTTGTTTTTCTCTTTTTGACTTACTTCACTCAGTATGACAGACTCTAGGTACATCCACCTCACTACAAAAAACTCAATTTTGTTTCTCTTTAGGGCTGAGTAATATTCCACTGTATATATGTGCCACATCTTCTTTATCTATTCATCTGTTGATGGACATTTAGGTTGCTTCCATGTCCTGGCTATTGTAAACAGAGCTGCAATGAACATTGTGGTACATGACTCTTTTTGAATTATGGTTTTCTCAGGGTATATGCCCAGTAGTGGGATTGCTGGGTCATATGGTAATTCTATTTTTAGTTTTTTAAGGAACCTCCATACTGTTCTCCATAGTGGCTGTATCAATTTACATTCCCACCAACAGTGGTTTGTTGGCAATCTGTATATCTTCTTTGGAGAAATGTCTATTTAGATCTTCTGCCCATTTTTGGACTGAGTTGTTTTGTTTTTTTGATATTGAGCTGCATAAGCTGCTTGTAAATTTTGGAGATTAATTCTTCGTCAGTTTCTTCATTGGCAAATATTTTCTCCCATTCTGAGGGTGGTCTTTTTTGGTCTTGCTTATGTTTCCTTTGCTGTGCAAAACCTTTTTTAAGTTTCATTAGGTCCCATTTGTTTATTTTTGTTTTTATTTCTATTTCTCTAGGGGGTGGGTCAAAAAAGATCTTGCTGTGATTTATGTCATAGAGTGTTCTACCTATGTTTTCCTCTAAGAATTTTATAGTGTCTGGCCTCACGCATTACAGTCTGAACTCAGGGAGCCTGATTCCTCCAGCTCCATTTTTCTTTCCCAAGACTGTTTTGGCTATTCGGGGTCTTTTGTGTTTCCATACAAATTGTGAAATTTTTTCTTCTGGTTCTGTGAAAAATGCCATTGGTAGTTTCATAGGGATTGCACTGAATCTGTAGATTGCTTTGGGTAGTAGAGTCATTTTCACAGTGTTGATTCTTCCAATCAAAGAACATGGTATATATGTCTTCATCTGTTTGTATCATCTTTAATTTCTTTCATCAGTGTCTTTTGGTTTCCTGCATACAGGTCTTTTGTCTCCTTAGGTAGGTTTACTCCTCGGTATTTTATTCTTTTTGTTGTAATGGTAAATGGGAGTGTTTCCTTAATTTCTCTTTCAGACTTTTCATCGTTAGTGTAGAGGAATACAAGAGATTTTTGTGTATCCTGCTATCCAGATTTTTGTATCCTGCTACTTTATCAAATTCATTGATTAGCTCTAGTAGTTTTCTGGTAGGATCTTTAGAATACTCTATGTATAGTATCATGTCATCTGCAAACAGTGACAGTTTTACTTCTTCTTTTCTGACTTGTATTCTTTTTATTTCTTTTTCTTCTCTGACTGCTGTGGCTAAAACTTCCATGACTATGTTGAATAACAGTGGTGAGAATGGGCATCCTTCACTTGTTCCTGATTTTAGAGGAAATGATTTCAGTTTTTCACCATTGAGAACAATGTTGGCTGTGGGTTTGTCACATATGGCCTTTATTATGTTGCACTAAGTTTCCCCTATGCCTACTTTCTGGAGAGTTTTTATCATAAGTGGGTGTTGAATTTTATCGAAAGCTTTTTCTGCACATGTTGAGATTATCATATGGTTTTTCTCCTTAAGTTTGTTAATATGGAGTATCACATTGACTGATTTGTGTATACTGAAGAATCCTTGCATTCCTGTGATAAACCCCACTTGATCATGGCATATGATCCTTTTAATGTGCTACTGGATTCTGTTTGCTAGTATTTTGTTGAGGATTTCTGCATCTATGTTCATCAGTGATATTGGCCTGTAGTTTTCTTTCTTTGTGTGACATCTTTGTCTGGTTTTGCTATTAGGGTGATGGTGGCCTCGTAGAATGGGTTTGGGAGTGTTCCTCCCTCTGCTGCATTTTGGAAGAGTTTGAGAAGATAGGTGTTAGCTCTTCTCTAAATGTTTGATGGAATTCGCCTGTGAAGCCATCTGGCCCTGGGCTTTTGTTCCTTTGAAGATTTTTAATCACAGTTTCAATGTCAGTGCTTGTGATTGGTCTGTTTATATTTTCAGTTTCTTCCTGGTTCAGTCTTGGAAGGTTGTACTTTTCTAAGAATTTGTCCATTTCTTCCAGATTGTCCATTTTATTGGCATATAGTTGCTTGTAGTAGTCCCTCATGATGCTTTGTATTTCTGCAGGGTCAGTTGTTACTTCTCATTTTTCATTTCTAATTCTGTTGATTTGAGTCTTCTCCCTTTTTTTCTTGATGAGTCTGGCTAATGGTTTATCAATTTTGTTTACCTTCTCAAAGAACCAGCTTTTAGTTTTACTGATCTTTGCTATTGTT
>NC_041220.1:8966561-9014650 GCF_002837175.3 Physeter macrocephalus
AGGTTTTGGGTTGTCATGTTTTCATTGTCATTTGTTTCTAGGTATTTTTTGATTTCCTCTTTGATTTCTTCAGTGATCTCTTGGTTATTCAGTAGCATACTGTTTAGCCTCCATGTGTTTGTATTTTTTACAGTTTTTTTCTTCTAATTGATATTTAGTCTCATAGCATTGTGGTCAGAAAAGATACTTGATACGATTTCAGTTTTCTTAAATTTACCGAGGCTTGGTTTGTGACCCAAGATATGATCTACCCTAGAGAATGTTCCATGAGCACTTGAGAAGTGTATTCTGCTGGTTTTGGATGGAATGTCCTACAAATATCAATTAAGTCCATCTTGTTTAATGTGTCATTTAAAGCTTGTGTCTCCTTATTTATTTTCATTTTGGATGACCTGTCCATTGGTGAAAGTGGGGTGTTAAAGTCCCCCACTATGATTGTGTTACTGTCGATTTCCCTGTTTATGGCTGTTAGCATTTGCCTTAGGTATTGAGGTGCTCCTGTGCTGGGTGCATAAATGTTTACAATTGTCATATCTTCATCTTGGATTGATCCCTTGATCATCATTATGTAGTGTCCTCCTTTTTCTCTTGTAATAGTCCTTATTTTAAAGTCTATTTTGTCTGATATGAGAATTGCTACTCCAGCTTTCTTTTGATTTCCATTTGCATGGAATATCATTTTCCATCCCTTCACTTTCAGTCTGTATGTGTCCCTACGTCTGAAGTGGGTCTCTTGTAGACAGCCTATATACGGGTCTTGTTCTTGTATCCATTCAGTCAGTCTATGTCTTTTGGTTGGAGCATTTAATCCATTTACATTTAAGGTAATTATCGATACGTATGTTCCTATTACCATTTTCTTAATTGTTTTGGGGTTGTTTTTGTAGGTCTTTTCCTTCTCTTGTGTTTCCTGCCTATGTTTTCTTTGTATTTAATTTTTGACAGTTTGATTATTATGTGTCTTGGCGTGTTTCTCCTTGGGTTTATCCTGTATGGGACTCTCTGTGCTTCCTGGACTTGATTGACTATTTCCTTTCCTATATTAGGGAAGTTTTCAACAATAATCTCTTGAAATATTTTCTCAGTCCCTTTCTTTTTCTCTTCTTCTTCTGGAGCCCTGACAATTCGAATGTTGGTGTGTTTAATGTTGTCCCAGAGGTCTCTGAGACTGTCCTCAATTCTTTTCATTCTTTTTTCTTTATTCTGCTCTGCAGTAGTTATTTCCACTATTTTATCCTCCAGGTCACTTATCCGTTCTTCTGTCTCAGTTACTCTGCTATTGATTCCTTCTAGAGAATTTTTAATTTCATTTATTGTGTTGTTCTTCATTGTTTGTTTGCTCTTTAGCTCTTCTACATCCTTGTTAAACGTTTCTTGTATTTTCTCCATGCTATTTCCAAGATTTTGGATCATCCTTACTATCATTACTCTGAATTCTTTTTCAGGTAGACTGCCTATTTCCTCTTCATTTGTTTGGCCTGGTGGGTTTTTACCATGCTCCTTCATCTGTTGCATATTTCTCTGCCTTCCCATTTTGCTTAACTTACTGTGTATGGGGTCTCCTTCTCGCAGGCTGCAGGTTAGTTCCCGTTGTTTTTGGTGTCTGCCCCCAGTGGCTAAGTTTGGGTCAGTGGGTTGTGTAGGCTTCCCGGTGGAGGGGACTGGTGCCTGTGCTCTGGTGGGTGGGCCTGGATCTTGTCTTTTTGGTGGGCAGGGCTGTGTCCAGTGGTGTGTTTTGGGGTATATGTGAACTTAGTATGATTTTAGGCAGCCTCTCTGCTAATGGATGGGGTTGTGTTCCTGTCTTGCTAGTTGTTTGGCATAGGGTGTCCAGGAGTGTAGCTTGCTGGCCGTTGGGTGGAGCTGGGTCTTAGCGTTGAGAGCTCTCTGGGAGAGCTCTCACCGATTGATATTACATGGAACCGGGAGGTCTCTGGTGGTCGACTGTCCTGAACTCAGCTCTCCCACCTCAGAGGCTCAGGTCTGACACCCGGCCGGAGCACCAAGACCCTCTCAGCCACATGGCTCAGAAGAAAAGGGAGAAAAAAAGAAAGAAAACAGCATCATGTCTGTTGTATCTCTGCCAAGAATTCATAGCCTGAGTCTGGTCACGAGGAAACACTGGATAGACCCTATGAAATGTACTCTCGAATATGTGTGAGGACATAAGAGGCAAAGAGTAAAGAACTGTTCAGGATTAGAAAAGATTTTTTTTTAAATGAGGGTTTCTGGAGAGAATCCTGAGCCAGAAATGAAAAAGAGACACTTCTGGGGCAGCTGGTGAAGTCTGACTGGAGTCCATGGACTGGATGGTGGCAATGGCATCAGAGCTGACTCCGTGGCTGGAAGGTGTGCAAGGCAGTAATGTAGGAGCAGTGTCCTTGTTTTTTGGAGTTGCAGGCCAGAGTATCTAGGGGTGATGGTACATGATTTCAGAAAAAGGTCTATGGTGGTGGGGAGGGGAAGGGGATGGAGGGAGAGCAAATGCAGTTAAAAGGTAACAACAGTTGGGGAATCTAGGTAAGGGGAGATGGGATTTCTTTGTGCTACTGTTGTAACTGTTTCGTAACACTGAAACTTTTTAAAAATTAATTTTAAAAAAGGTGTCCAAAACTTTTGACATTTCTCTTATAACCGTGATTCTCCTACCATCTTCTTTCTTCGTAAAAGACATTCTTGGGACTTCCCTGGTGGCGCTGTGGTTAAGAATCCACCTGCCAATGCAGGGGACACGGGTTTGAGCCCTGGTCTGTGACGATCCCACACGCCACAGAGCAACTAAGCCCGTGTACCACAACTACTGAGCCTGTGCTCTAGAGCCCATGAGCCACAACTACTGAGCCTGCGTGCCATAACTACTGAAGCCCTCACGCCTAGAGCCCGCTTCTCTGCAATGAGAAGCCTGTTCACTGCAACGGAGGGTGGCCCCCGCTCGCCGCAACTACAGAAAGACTTCAAGCAACAACGGAGACCCAAAGTAGCCAAAAATTTTTTTTAAAAAATTTTAATTTAAAAAAATTAAAGGGCTTCCCTGGTGGCACAGTGGTTGAGGGTCCGCCTGCCGACGCAGGGGGCACGGGTTCGTGCCCCGGTCCGGGAAGATCCCACATGCCACGGAGCGGCTGGGCCCGTGAGCCGTGGCCGCTGAGCCTGCGCGTCCGGAGCCTGTGCTCCGCAATGGGAGGGGCCACGGCAGTGAGAGGCCCGCGTACCGCAAAAAATAAATAAATAAATAAATAAAAAATTTTAAAAAAATTTAAAAAAAAGGAATTGATATCCTTTACTCCATTCTTCCATTTTTCAGGCCCCAAATCTTAGAAGTCATTCTCTCAATAATCACACCTCACATCCAATTCTAAGCTAATCCCGTTGATTCTACTTTCAAAACAGAGCGAACCCCCCGACTTCTCCCCACCTTAGCACTACCATCCTAGTCAAAGTCAGCATACCTCAAACGAGCTAATACAAACAGCCTCCTGACTGGACTCCTGCCACTGACCCCTGCCCAATTATACAGTCTTTTCTCCAGACAGTTGCCAGTCCTCTGTTCTAAAACCCTCCGAAAGCTTCCCATGTCACCGAGAGACATTAAAAGCCATAGCTCTTATAGCGGCCTACAGTCTATATAATCTGCCACCCACTCAATTCCATCGCATGTCCCATTCTAACTGTTATGGACTGAACTGTGTGTCCCCAGAATTCATGTTGAAGTCCTAACCCCCAGCACTTCAGAATATAACTGTATTTGGAGACAGGGTCTTTACAGAGGTAATTTTGGTTAAATAAGGTCATGTGGGTGCCACAATCCAGTAAGGACCAGTGTCCTCATAGGAAGAGGAGATTGGGACACAGACACACCACGGGAAGATACAGTAAGGACACAGAGAGAAGACAGCTACCTACAAGCCAAGGAGAGAGGCCTCAGAAGAAACAATCCTGCCGACTCCCTGATCTTGGACATATAGCCTCCAAAAATTTGAAAAACTAAACCTCTGCTTTAAGCTAACCACCCCGTCTGCGGTACTACGTTACGGCAGCTCGAGCAAAGAAATCAATAGGAGTCCCCAGCCCTCCTGAGGTCACCGGGCTCCAAACACAACAGGCACACTCTGCCGCAAGGCCACAGCTGTTCCCTTCCGCTAGAACGCTCTTCACCCACATATCCAGGTCTCGCTCCCTCGCTCCCTTGCTCCCAACTCAAACGTCACCTCGTTGGGGTCTTCCCTGACCATCCTATATGTAATATAGCACCTCTACCCCACCATAGCCATCTTTTGCTACTCTCTTAACCTGCTTCATTTTTCATAAAACACTTACATTTGTTAATTGACTGTTTCCCTCCAACAAAGAAGGAAGAAATTTCTGTCTGTGGTGCTTACTGCTGAGTCCCTTGCACCCAGAATAATACCAGTACACAGTAGGTCACCATATATTGGATGAATGAAAGAATAATGTTCCCCTAGCGTTTACCTCTTCAGAAGCAGAAGGACAGCATTTGCTGTGCTTGAATCTAAGCCAGTTGTGGGCTCATCCAGAAACAAGATGGATGGGTCAGTAATAAGCTCCATTGCAATACTAGTCCTTTTTCTCTCTCCTCCAGACACACCACGGATAAACTGAGTTCCAACCTAAAACACAAATATTATTGTTGTTAACAATAAAAACCACAGCCATTATCGTTTGTTGAGCTCCCAACATGTATGTGCCAACCCTATAAGAGGCACTTTATCTCATTATCCTCATTTATTCTGAACAGAAAATAAATGACTATGTGGGCAAAGGGGTAGGTTTCTCTTTAATTTGAAGAGTAAACTGAGGCTCAGGTCAGAGCTGGTAAGTGGCTAAGCCTGATATGAAACCCATGCTTTTAACAGTTCAATATGTTTCTCATCGAGCCATATATTTCATTTTAAGACAGTTAAGCCAGAACACTAAAAGATATGGCCCTGACGGAGTGAAGCTACAGACCAAAAAGGGAGCAGAAGATAGGAGTAGAAAAGCTGCTGAAAGCATCTATAATTTGTTAGTCTTTCTTACAGCCTCCTGACGCCCCCTTCCCTGCCCCTGCCCCGCCCAAAGTCCTCAGTGCAGCTGGGCAGCTAGGAAAGTTCACTTTCTATCACACCACATTAGCACCTCTTAAATCACCATAAGGTTTACCAAACTGAGTCCTCCTGTACCCTAACTTGCTGCAGAATTCCTGACTCATTCTTTCAGACAAATTCAGAAGGTAGACTATTCTACAGGGCAACTGGCTGGGTCTTTCAACTAGTGAGTGTCACTGTGTGGTAGGGGACCAGAAAGGTTTTGGGGGAGAAAGGAGATAGGAAATAATTCTTTTTTTTTTTTTTTTTTTTTTAGCGGCCACGGCTCACGGGCCCAGCCGCTCCGCGGCATGTGGGATCCTCCCGGACCAGGGCACGAACCCGTGTCCCCTGCATCGGCAGGCAGATGCTCAACCACTGTGCTACCAGGGAAGCCCGGAAATAATTCTTATATTGAGTCTTCAAGGAGATAATAAGTGCTACTCATGCCCTTGATTGGATCCTCTAACAATTGAGCTATAACAGACATTCCGGAGATGACACAGGGAAATGTGAATGAATATGGCTCCACATAGCTGATATTAACACACTGTTAATTCTGTTAGTTGATAATGGTATTGTGGTAATGTAGGTAAATATCTTTTTTTTTTAAGACGCATGATCAGTATTCAAGAGTGAAATGTCATGATATTTACAATTTTCTTTAAAATACTTCAGAGAAAAGAAGCTGAAGTAATTATGGGAAAAGATTAACAACTGGGAAATCTAGGTAAATGTTATTAGTAATCGTGCCATTATATTAATTATACTACAGTCATATCATCACTATGTAACAGAGAAGAACACACCTGCCTCCATATTGAATCTATTCCTTTAGCTCTAACCTTTGTGCTCTGTTGCCTGTGCTTAGTCATGCTGGCTCTGCACCTTTTATGAAAGAATGTTGCCTAAAGCCTGAAATATACAGGATAGCCCATTGTCAAGGCTCTGACCTTTAAAGGTGTAACACTTTTCCGTTTACATAGAGATAAAAAGTTATATGACAGAGAATAATGTTTGTCTTGTTGGAGGTTTGTAGGAACATTGTGACCAGATCCACAGACAGCTGCAAGAACAAAGGATTCCAACAGGAAGAAGTCTGCAACAGCAACCAACCAACCAACTCCCTCCCCTTTTAGTATAAAAGAAGCCTGAATTCTCACTTAGGCAAGATGGTTCTTTGGGACCCGAGTCCACCATCCTCTTGGTCTGCTGGCTTTCCAAATAAAGTCGCTATTCCTTGTCCCAACAATTCATCTCTCAATTTACTGACCTGTCATTCAGCAAGCTGTTCAAGCTTGGACTCCGTAACAACTAAGTAATCAGACTATTCTCTCTACATTTGTTATGCTTAAAATTTCATAAAAAGTAAAAAAAAAAATGAAGTATTTCAATTAATTAGATAAATACATTCTAAGTCAACAACTCCCTTCAGTTTATTTTCTCTGGAAATCCACGCAAGGAACTTAGGGCAATAACTGCCTGTTGGTAGAGAACTTTTACCTAAGGGTAAAGAATGGTAAATACCTTATTGGAAAGAAAATCAAGTAATAAGCAGAGCTAACACAAAGGAAAACCCAGTCACTTACAAAAAGAATTTAGTGGAAACTGGTGGCATCTCAGAGTTATTTTTCCAAACAAAATACAGCAAAATATACTTTACATTAAATAATGTCAGAAAGTACCACATGAAACAGCAGCCAGCAGAATACCCCCATTCTTTGTTACCTCGACGTAAAGGATATCATGGGGGGACTAAACTAGAGCCATCACAATCTAAAAAGCTCATCTTCACTGAAAGCTTCAGGTGTTTTCCCAGCAAATCTTTCATACCTAGTCATCAACTGTAAAGTTCACTCGTTCGTTTCATTTCTTCTTCCTGATCCTGCATAACCCACAAAGGGAGTTACTTTTCTCTCTTGCCCACAACTTTTATCTCAAAAATCTAAAAGAGCCCAGCACATAACAGTCTGTAAGTAAATACTGGCAGAAGAAAGGGGGAGGGGCAGTGAGGGAGGGAGGGAGGGAGGGAGGGAAGCCAAAAGTGCCAAAAGAAAGGCTCTAGAAAAACAACTTGGATGCTACACAAATTAGAAATAAACCCTAATTTGACTGGATATAATTTTGGAAGCCAAACTGCAGCAAAGTGAAACATACAGAGCAGGAACCCTTGGATTTTCATCATGTACCAATTCCAGAAATATACCTCTCAAAGGCAATGGAACAAAGTCCCCTGGAGGAACAGAAGAAGGACAGCTACAAGGGGAAAAGAAAACAGGAAGAAGGAAAGTTAGCGTGAAGACATGGAATGAGACGTGACAAACAATCAGGGCGGGAGAAGACCAAGGGCTGTAATCCCACAGAAAGGGCCACGTGTTCTCTGCAAAGAACACTTCCACATACTGGACCGCGCTGCCACACTTCATTTCCAGGATTCAATCATTTTTAGGTTTTTTACCTGGTTAACGTCCATCTTCATATTAAGTAACTAGTCACTTTACTCATGGTTACAGAAAGCAGCCACTCTTTACTATACATAGTATAGAAAACTTCTGGACAAGTTATACTATCCACACAGGTGAGTCCGATTTGCTGGCTATGACACATTTTCCACATTACCTTGGAATCTGCCACTTTATTCAGACCTAACTCTTGAATGACCATGTTAATCCGTTCATTCTTTTCATGATTTGTCATAGTTGTTGGAAGCCGAAGAGCTGCCGAGAACTGTAAGTTTTCTCTCACTGTCAGAGTTCCCATCACGACATCATCCTTAAAGCAAAATGGCATTTTAACAAGACATAGCAGGTCTTTTCTAATACCCTCACTCTTTGGTATATGTAACTTACCCACAAAAATAACATACCCAAGGAAAGTTCTAGCTAATAATGAATTATACAAATTATAATGAATGATACTTGCAATTATACAAATTACAACTAACTCCATATAACAGCTGCAAAGCCTGATGAAATAATTTTCATTCCCTACCTGTACGCCCAAAGAGAACACAGGTAATTGTGATTATTACTAGCAAACATTTCTACACTGCTTTATACAAGGATTTGCCAAAATATTGTTCTAAGCTAGGTGAAGGAGAGAGGTGAAGGTAAAGGAAAAAAGTAAAACAGTAACGTTTTTTAGAAATGATATGATAACAAGAATTGCTATCATTGCCCTTACAAGGATCATATTCCAGATTCTCCCTGCCTTTTTATTTAATACTATCCTGAATTTTACGGGAGATCATGAAAAGCTGGTGTGAAGAGAAGCTGTTTCTACGAATATGTCCCGTAGTCAATTGGAAGCACACTCAACTATTAGCCAAGGCACTTGCCAATAAAGAAGCAGAAGAAATCTAAGATGCAAACCCACAAATACTTACTTGTACCACGTAACCTGAGTTACATTTAAAATTGGCAGGTCGAGGTGCCCCGTTGATCAAAACATCTCCAGATAATCCATGTGGATCTTTCCTTGCAGCTAAGACATCTAACAACCTATAAAAAGACATGTTATTGTTATTTTTTCCCTCCAACTCGGGCTTTACCTCTCAGCTAATCTGAATCCAAATTCTGCTCAAGTTAGAAAATTAACTGACCAAGAAGTTATATGGTTCAACTAAACATACAGATATATTTTGAATCTCACCTTCCTTTTTTTTTTTTTACTATATGCTACAATAAAGGCCAAAACCATGAAAGTAAAGCACTGCTGGCTGATCCGGCACAGACTACCCAAACTGCCCTCCAGGCTGTCTGACCTTGTGCGTTCTAAGGCAGGTAATGTACTCCTTTGTCTAAGACACAAGTCTTCACTTATGCCTTTGGCTCCATCTCCCCACTTTCAATTTTATCCCCTTCCTTTTCCTCTCCATAGCTCAACTCATAGCTGACAGCTATATGCCAATCACCTTATCATGTCCTATTAGTAAAGCTGACCTAGTAAGACCTTCCTGGTCCTCAGGACAGAGCCACAAACTAGCACAACTGCACATTATCCACAGCAACTAGAACCAGACTAGACATGCAGAAAATGTTCAACAAATACCTGCTCACGTAAAAGTGATCTTTAAAAGCACACTAAAACTGGAGGTGGGGAATAGGTGAAGGAGATTTAAGAGGTACACACTTCCAGTTATAAAATAAATAAGCCATGGGGATGTAACATACAGCATAAGGAATAGGGTCAATAATATTGTAATAACTTTATATGGGGACAGATGGCTAGACTTATCATGGTGATCATTCATAACGAATGCAAATGTCAAATCACTATGTAGTACACCTGAAACTGACATAATATTTATGGCAACCATAATCCAGTTTATTAAAAAACACACATTAAAACTACAAAGAAAAAGCTTACTTATATTGTTATACTTACGAAGATTTGCCTCCACCTGTGGGTCCCAGAATGGCATTGAGGCCAGGTTTCATGATCCCGCTGTAAATACAGAAATATATCAAGTTATTGGACCACTTTACAACGAGTTCTATTAATTTAGGGTTTGCATTTAATACACTCAGTGAAGGTTGATAAAATTATAGACAGGGGAAAAAAAAACCACAAATCAACTCTTAAAGGAAAAAGAAACCGAATTGTCGATTAACAAAAATCTAGCACACGAAGAATGTTAACCGGGCTTCCCTGGTGGCGCAGTGGTTGAGAGTCCGCCTGCCGATGCAGGGGACGCGGGTTCGTGCCCAGGTCCGGGAGGATCACACATGCCGCGGAGCGGCTGGGCCCGTGAGGCCACAGCAGTGAGAGGCCCGCGTAATGCAAAAAAAAAAAAAAAAAAGAATGTTAACCACAAGTCAGGACTTATAAGAAAAATGACTTGGGTCCCTCTAAATTCCCTTCTCTTTTTCTCCACACTGGTTCCCTGATGTAACAAACTCTGGTGAAGCACCTCTGCTACATTTACTCCTCTTTCACACTGTAAAGTGCATTAACAAGTTCTGAGTGATGCCTGATGATTATTATCTTCACGTCACCTGACTTGCTACCTCGTTCTACACAATTAGTAAGTCAATGGACTTCTAGAATCACCAGTAGAAGTGTTCTCACTGTACAAATCTAGTCAAACAAAGAAACAATATATCTGAAATAGAAATTCAATGGCTGGACTAAAGCATCTCAGGGGGTTAAAAAGAAAATATCACCAATTCTTACCCCTCACAAAACCCTTAATCAAATTAGAAAAGTAAAACATACACTCTCAAGATATATCGTCTTCTTCCTTGTAAAGTATGAGATAAGTAGACTGGAAAATTCTCCGTTTAGAAGTGGTAGATGCCACTTTCTAAAGGAGACAACCTTTAAGGGTACATAGACATGGTGTACACACAGCATGTTCCAAACAGACTAAGTAGATGTTTGAGGGTGGTGAAAATTCAGATAGAAAGCAGGAGGGTAAAAAAATTAAGGCAGTTTTGACTGTGTTGAGTCTCAAGAAGAAAGCAAATACTTATCCTAACGGTAGCCAGTAGAATGACTAAGGAAGATGGACTGGAGAAAGGAAAATTGAGGGCAAGGCCTCCGCAGTTATGTAGGCATGATGAAATAGAGGCCTGAAAAGCCCTTTCAAAACCCTGGTGACTAAGTCCAATCTCTCTTTGGAACTGGTAGGTAAGTCAAAATTTATTCCACAGAGAAAATGGTATCTATTCCAAGTGGATGGTCCAAAGCCAAAGGCTATTCCATTCCCAGATCATGATTTTCACAGAAGCCAATTCTATGATTACACAATTGTTGTAAGTGATAAACTTTACAAGGTACCCCGGTGCTTCCATCCAGGAGGACCTCAGCACTTACTGACTATTGTGCTTGCATCGTCACAACTGTGAAATGGCTGGTGCTAGGGTGACATGTACCTTTCACTTTGCTCATTAGCTGAAACACTGAACAAAAATAAATGAATTAGGTAAACCAGGAACAAGGTGCAAAACAGAAAAATCTCTTATTCTTTCAGTGACTTTCCCCACAGATGTAAAAAGACATGCTAATGGCTGGGTGAACTTTCAAGATGCATCTATCAATAGCTCTTGATGTACCTTCTTTATCAATAGCTATCTAGTAACAGCTTCTAAAATCACGAGATACAAGCTTGTTATTCACTAAAACTCTGTTGTCAGAAAACCTTTCCAGGTTTTAGAAATATCTCCTCAAATCGAGACCAAGCAATCCGAAATAACTAAACCCAAACTGAACGTAAACGTTCTAAGGCAAAGAGTTTTACAGGTCCCTGAGTTGGGCTTACTTTGGCACTAAGCCCTAGCATTACAGAAAACAACAGCAGTGTAGAATTACAACTGCAACAGTTCCAGTTTGGAGCAGTGGCTAATTCTCCCTTCATTCATTAAACACAGTTATCTAGTGTCTACTATGGATAACAAGATTACTCTTCTAGGACAAGGGACTGAGCTGAGAATAAAACAAAGTCCTAGCCCTTGTGGAATTTACATTCTAGTCCAGGGATCAGCAAACTACAGCTGGTCACCTGTCGTCTGTTTTCATAAACAAAGTGTTACTGGAACAGAGCTATACTCCTTCATTTGCACATTGTCTATGGCTGCTTTCATGCTACAACGTCAGGGATCAGTAGTTGCAACACAGATGGAGGGCCCATAAAGCTGAAGATATTTACCATCCGGCCAGGCCCTTTACAGAAAAAGCAGTCAATGGTCTACAATTCCCTGGTTTCCCCACCCTACCCGCTGCCCTGCTAGCATCATCCCTCAAAACCAATTTCCCACCCTTATATACTGCTTTACAGCATTTACACGCAGCCAAGTCCCCCTCACTAGACTGTAAAACCCTGCCAACAAGAATTATGTCATCTTGTGTTAAGCCTCAGCCCGAAAGTATGTAGCACAGCGGTCTACAAGGGAAGACCACTGAATACTGGGTACACGAAGTGAAACCTAGCTAAAGGAGTCACATCACATGTGTTACTTTTCTAGTGGATAATGGCTAATCCTTTCGTCTCGGTTTATGAAAGAGCAGTCAATGCCATTCCCAATGCTTGGAGCATGGCCTCTCCCTACCCTACCCTACTGCGCCCCACACACACGCACGCACGCACACAATCTTCACCTTCTCTCTCCCCACACCCCCGAACCTCTGATTCAGGGTTAGGGATGTGTCCACTGCGTCTCCCAACCCTTCTATCACAGTAGAATGACACAGTGAGGTGCTCTAGTTGTCTGAATCCCCCATTAGACTAGAAGGTTTCTCAGGACACAGGACATATCTGTGTCACTAGCATCTTGCACAAGGTCAAGCACCCCACAGACACTGGACATTTGTTGAATAAGTGAGTCTCAACACTTCCATAAATGACAATGACTTATAGGAAAACCAAAAGAAATGTTTTCGGTAAAAACAAACGTTAAGAAGTAGGAAAGGTGTATGGAAAATAGGTACAGTCTGACTAGAAAGAAAACTTAGGTACATTCCCTACTTGTTATTTTATGTTCAAATATGTCAATCATTTCTATTAGACTTCCGCTTCCCTTCTTAGTGCGAAGGTGATGAAAGTGGGTGGAGGTGCAGCAATGCCAGCACCCAAGAACACAGGCTGCAAAGGGAGGTAGGAGGAGGAGAGGAAACAGGCGGAAGGGCGGGAGACTGCTTATACTGAGGAAAAAGAAGACTGATTGAGCAAACCAATGAGTATATTAAAGACAACGAGAACCAGGCTTTTCACTTGTTGAGAAGATGTTTTACAAACATGGCAATGTGGAAAGAACCTTGGAGTGTTAGATATAAATTGCAGGATGTATTAATGAGAAGTCATGGGTTTTAACCTACATACACAGATACAGAAAGTTTTAGATATATGTATAAGCACAAGTGTGCATATATTGAAACATACAATATAGTCCCTAGGTCTGCCCACCGAGAAAGCCTAGAAGCTGTAAGATCCTAATAGCAATAAACATTCCAGACACCCAGATCTTGGTTTATAAATACCATCTTCCAAAAAGAGTAACACCAGCTGATTCCAGGTCTGACGCAGGGTGAATACACAGTGAGTCTGAAAATTCTTGCTGTGTCAACAAAGTATTCAAAGAATGAGAGTATATGTCAAAAGAATGAGTTAAAACACAAAACAAAATACAGAACCTACCTTGAAAGTCTCCCACTGACCAAGTCAGGAACAATAGAAGGATCAAGATGAATAATGACAGGCCTTCGTTGGTGGCGCAGTGGTTAAGAATCCGCCTGTCAATGCAGGGGACACGGGTTCGAGCCCTGGTCCGGGAAGATCCCACATGCCGCGGAGCAACTAAGCCCGTGAGCCACAACTACTGAGCCTGCGCTCTACAGCCCGCGAGCCACAACTACTGAGCCTGTGCTCTAGAGCCCGTGAGCCACAACTACTGAAGCCCGCGTGCCTAGAGCCCACACTCCACAGCAAAAGAAGCCGCCGCAGTGAGAAGCCCGCGCACCACAACAAAGAGTAGCCCCCCGCGCAGCGATGAAGACCCAACACAGACAAAAATAAATAAATAAATAAATAAATTTTTTTTTAAAAAGAAGACAAATGAGAGCCCCCTCTTCCCCATCCCAGAAACTCTACTTAGTTGAAGCCTGCAGATGGGGGAAAAGATAAGAAACACTACTGCCTAAATAAGAAATGTGAGTAAGCAAGAAAAACTACCCCTGGTATCCTTTTAACTGTAAAATTTGAAAGGAGTACAAGATTTGACTGAGTTTTTATGAACCTAGAAGTGCATGCAAGGATGAACTCATCTGTTGCTGAAACAGACACCACTGAACCATAAAAACATGACGAAGCCTTCAGCAGATGACACTTTTACTGTATCGAGTTACTAATTTACTAGCTTTAGAACATAAGCAAGGTAAACGGACCCTCGAGCAGCATGTATTTTAAATTTATTCAACCTGCACATACTCAAATCGTTTGTCACCTTCCACTTACCGGCACAAAATCTGAAGTGACCGGCGTTTTTCTTGATTACTATGCTCCACAATAAAACTTGTCAGCTTTTCAGAAAGGTCAGCTGACTCTAGTCTAGGCATGTAGCAAAGGACAAAAGCTTTGCATGTACCATTCCTCTCCTTAGTCTCATTCTCTGAGTTTCTTTACACAAGAAAGCATCGAGGAAGCAGGCATGACAGTCTGTGTTACTGCCCGGAGAAAATAGCATCCAATTCTACACAGCACCTGGCTTCCAGCAACCCAATCTCAGATCTCCATTGTTTCCTCCCCACCCACATCCAAAAAATTTCTCCCCTATTTGTCATTTCCCAGCCCTCTGGAAGCAGCTGGCTGCCAGTAACAGAAAAGACCACAGTCCCATATAATGCATCCAGAAGACATGAGAAATATCTGATTCCATGTAGGTTTGTAGCCGTACCTGGCCAAAGGGCTCTTATAAAACCGCTCCTCCAGGCTTGGAAAGCCAAAAAAGTTGCTTCCTTTGTCTAGGAATAATTATTTCCCCTATTAAACAAAAAAATTAACAAAACACATAGGCCACGCTACCTAAGCAAACCTAGATTCACCCCCTACTCCACAGAGAGGTAGACTCCAGCTCAATTCTCTGGAAATCAGAAAAACATTAAAACCCTGAAGGCTATAATATATGAAAGAGAGATACCTGGGACCCAGTGGATTCTATCTGAATGCTCATTTCTCTCCCCACTCTACAGCCCACTCCACCACCATGTGATGAATTAGTTGCTGGATGAGGAGAATAAAAAGCATAGTTTTATGTTGACTTGGATTCTAAAATATAAATAAGCGTATTAATTTGGATCCTAAATTCTCTTACCACTTTGGACTTCAACAGCATAACTTAAGCTAAGCTATAGTTGTCTTATACTTACATATACCTAACATGTGATCCAACCGTTTCACTGCTAGTTTAGCCAAATGAAACGAAAGCATGTGTCCGTATATCTGTGTAAACTTGTACACCTTTATCTGCAATAAGCAAAACCTGCAAAGTTCACTGCATGTCAATGAACCTATTTAAATAAAAGTTCATGCATACTTGACATTCTTTAGTATTTCTTTCTCAACTGTTTTCTGACGCAGTAGAAAGCCACTCTTCACTTTTACTTGATAGCAGATGTTATGAAAACTTAACACAGCTCCTCCAGTAAACGTCTTCAGGTCATTGGAGGTTGTCTCCGGGATGCAACTGGTGTTTCTTTCTGACATTGGGACAGAAACTTGGTAACTATTGGAAGACATCTGGAGTGTGTCTGCCTTCCTGTAGAGGGTAAAGCAACAGTAAGTTGACAGTAAATGAGACTGTAAACAGTAGTTAAGAGTACACTTAAAACAATTCGGTTTGGGTACAAACTTCCAGTTATAAAATAAGTTAAGTCCTGAGGATATAATCTGCAGCATGGTGACTCTAGCTAACAATACCGTACTGTAGATCTGAAAGTTGCTAAGAGAGATCTTAAAAGTTCTCATCATAAGAAGAAAAAATGTGTGACTCTGGTGTGTGACGGATATTAAGTAGACTTACTGTGGTGATCATTTCACAGTATATACAAATTTTAAGTCATTATATTGTACGCCTGAAACTAATATAATGTTACGTGTCAATTATATCTCAATTTAAATTCTAAATAGACACCAAAAAAAATTTTAAGGTAAAATGCCTCATTGGTCATTTTTATACTGATTACATGTTTAAGTAAAAATATTTTGCATATACTGGATTCAATGAAATCTATTTTAAAAAATTTTAAACAAGGGCATTGTAAACCTCAATGCAATAAATAGCTCCATTTCCAATAAAAAGGCCACATCACAGCAATAAGAACAACCTTGAAACCTATATTAGGGAGGCAGACACAACTCTGAATACATACACTCCAATTAGGTGTCAATTAAACATCTAATAAGTAAATAGGGAGAGCATGAAAATTTCTCAAAACTCATGAAGCAGGAAAAAGATGAACGGGAGTTAGATCTAACTTGAAAAGTATATTACGACACGACTCAAGATCAGGGACAGACCACGTGATCACCATCACCCCGTCTTCGTTTGAGCCTACGACATAGTTATTACAAAAAGGGGGTTGGCCAGGCAGTCAGGGATAAGAGAGATTTATTTGAATTTAAAGCTCCAGACTTGGGCAAGACGGGAAAAAAGATGCAGACCTACTAGAGAATGGGCTTGAGGACACGGGGAGAGGGAAGGGTAAGCTGGGACGGAGTGAGAGAGTGGCATGGACATATATACACTACCAAATGTAAAACAGCTAGTGGGAAGCAACCGCATAGCACAGGGAGATCAGCTCAGTGCTCTGTGACCACCTAGAGGGGTGGGGTAGGGAGGGTGGGAGGGAGACGCAAGAGGGAGGAGATATGGGGATAGATGTATATGTATAGCTGATTCACTCTGTTATACAGCAGAAACTAACACACCATTGTAAAGCAGTTATACTCCAATAAAGATGTTTAAAATGAATGAATGAATGAATAAATAAAGCAAGCAAGCTCCAGACTTCAGGCGGCCTCGGGGCCGGGCTCGGTGGTTCAGCACCGGCTGATGCCTGGTGGGTGCCGGAAACAGTGGGCCCTGTCAGGCCGCAAGGCTTCACCTCTTGGTATTGCCCGCAATCGACACGTGAAGCATCTGCTGATGCAAAGCTGTCTACACAGCGGGTCTGGCCCCGGTAATCTGCCTCATTCGTGAGTTCCCGCCTGGGTTAGGCGCTGCGCTGGGCAGCTAGTTAAAACGGCGAAGGGCGGGGCTCCTAGTCCTCGGAGCTGGCCTTCTGCAGAGGCAAGACTTTCCAACGCCAGCGGCGGCCCACGAGCGTGGAGAACGTGTGGGCTTTAGGGATGCTTGCAGCAAGCTCAAGTTGCAGCTTTCCCACTGGTCGCTAGTGACCACAGACATGTTCCTTTAACCTCTGAAAGTGTTACCTTATCCGTAAAAAGGAGACTGACAGTTTGTGCTCTAGGATTGTGTGATTTACATGAGAGAACCTGTGTGAAGTACACGGTACACTTTTGGCAGGCCGTGGATGTGTAGTAAGTGTTGGTGGTTTTTGTCTGCCTCCCTGGGCGTCATAACAAGTGCGATCGAACCGGTACAAGAAGATGGTCCTTCCTTCCCATTAGATTAGTGATTTTTATCTTCATCAAGGTGTTGAAATGCTTTCGGAAGGAATAAAATTTGCTGCCGGTTTCAGCCTATGACTTGCTTTAGCCTGTTCACTGAATCTTCCTAAAAGATATATGTGCTCAGAAATCAACTCACCGTCCCTATTTTATACTTTGTGGAGTGCTTGATGCTGGGCCCTGGACCTCACTCAGTGCCGGGCAGGGTCCTGAGAACTTACTAACCTTGTTCCTCTGTCCGTGCTGTGAGACACAGCACACATTGTCATCCCTTCATGTCTGATGAAGAAATTAGGCTGCGGAGGAGAGAGAACTGGACCAGGGTCACACAGCTGACAGCGGTTACAGCTGACATCTGTTAAATGCTTTCTGTGTGCCAGGCACTGTGAAAATGTTTTTTTTTGTAAACATGTATCATTTAATCCTTGCTACTCTGAGTTAGGTTTTATGGTAGTGACTGAGCTGGATTTTGAACCCGTATCATTCTATTTTTGTTTTTTCTAAAATAATTAAAAATTGAAGAAAAATTACATTCTAAAACATTTTTAGTGTCATGTATGTGGAATGTCACGGGGAATGTGAAAGTGATACCTGTGATGACAGGTGTCATGATGATATGAAACATCAACGAAAACCAAGATTTTATTTATGAAGAAAGTATTTGTATTGAATACCCCCAGGCCATGTTTTTAGTTATCACTGGGAACTGTTCTTTGGGTTTCAGGGCCTGTTTGGAGTTCCTAAGCTCAGCGCCCCAGAAGGATTCCGTGTCGCCCGGGAGAAGGCCTTGAGGAAAACAGAGCAGCTGGTGGGCCGCGTGCGCTCCGCGCCGCCGGGGCCCCAGACCGTGCTCATCTTTGACGAGCTCTCGGACTCCTTGTGCAGGCTGGCCGACTTGGTAAGACGCCGGGCATGGGCCGCAGACCACCTCTCACTTTAGCAAGTTAAGCTCAGTTTATTAGGTTCAGTATTGGACTATAATGTTAGGAATGTCTGAGAGAGCTCTCTCAAATGTCTGTTTGAGAGCTCTTGGGTGTAATCTGTTATAGTGAAGCGTGCTGTGTAATGGGAAGAATGTTCAGGAAAGGTCAGATTTAGTACTCATACTTTAATACGTATATTTAATAAAATAGATATGTAACATGTAATGAAAGAATAATTACGCACGTGGCAAAGATTCTTCGTGTGACAAAGGTTCTTCATTTATGAAAATATCTACCAAAATTCTAATAGGACATTTACCTGTACATTTACAATAAAATTAATCTCATAAAAAAAAAAAAAAAAGCTCCAGACTTTATATGCTCCTTCAATCAACTAGGAAGATAAACTCTAAACTTCTTTGGAATGACAAAATCATTTCCTTAATGAGCAAACATACTTGAATTCTAGGAAGGTTTCGAATTATGTACAAAAATGATGGAAAAATCAAACCAGTAGTTAAGCAGTTAAAGAATTTAAAACAAAAAGTAAGTATTAAATTTACAAATGAAGGGACTTCCACGGTGGTGCAGTGGATAAGACTCTACGCTCCCAACGCAGGGGGCCCGGTTCAATCCCTGGTCAGGGAACTAGATCCCACACGCATGCCGCAGCTAAGACCCAGTGAAACCAAATAAATAAAATCAGTAAAAAAGCTCCAGACTTTATATGCTCCTTCAATCAACTAGGAAGATAAACTCTAAACTTCTTTGGAATGACAAAATCATTTCCTTAATGAGCAAACATACTTGAATTCTAGGAAGGTTTCGAATTATGTACAAAAATGATGGAAAAATCAAACCAGTAGTTAAGCAGTTAAAGAATTTAAAACAAAAAGTAAGTATTAAATTTACAAATGAAGGGACTTCCACGGTGGTGCAGTGGATAAGACTCTACGCTCCCAACGCAGGGGGCCCGGTTCAATCCCTGGTCAGGGAACTAGATCCCACACGCATGCCGCAGCTAAGACCCAGTGAAACCAAATAAATAAAATCAGTAAAAAATTTATAAATGAAGTTTAAAATATTTCATTAAACAAATTTTAAAAGGCCCCTTTAAAGGATTTAGAGTAAGACCTTAAAGTGAACTTAACACCTTGTGAAACAGGTTTGAAATGTGAAACTTCCATAAAACTAGTTTTAATTTTTTTTTTTTTTTTTTTTTTTTTTTTTTTGTGGTATGCGGGCCTCCCTCTGTTGTGGCCTCTCCCGTTGCGGAGCACAGGCTCCGGACGCGCAGGCTCAGCGGCCATGGCTCACGGGCCCAGCCGCTCCGCGGCACGTGGGATCCTCCCAGGCCGGGGCGCGAACCCGGTTCCCCTGCATCGACAGGCGGACGCGCAACCACTGCGCCACCAGGGAAGCCCTAGTTTTAATTTTTAAAAGTCAAAATAATCCATGAAGAACTTTCTCTCTGGCTATGGTAGAGTAGCTGGTCCAAACCAATCATTCTCCTAAGGACAACTGTAGAAGTAGACAAAATATAAGATGCAACTCTTTGAAGAGCGCTCTCTAATGAGAGCAAGCAAAGCAGCCAGGGCTTCAGCAGCCAAATTCTTGGAAAGGAGGGAAGATGAAGGGCACAGCCAGCATTCTGTGCCCTTTCCCCTTGAGGCAAATTGCACATACATGGGGCAAAACTCAGGAAAACCAGGCAGAAAGAAGCTGCTAGAGGACAAAAAGCTAAACAAATATTTAAGTAGCCTCTCAGTGTTAGGGAGACCAAGTTTGGAGCTGTGAGCCTACCAGTTGAAAACCTGAAGTTTTTGAGATCCCAGCAGGCCTATGACCTGGAAATATGGGCAACCCAGAAACAGATCAGCTTCTACTCAATCAAAGTGATCCACTCATACTTTGCTATAAGAAACTTAAATCACTCTGAAACTTATTATCGTCCAAATTTTCAATCAAAAATTACCAAGCATGCCAGAAAATAAGACCTAATGTTCCAAAACAAGAAAATAGAAACAGACCCATAGATATTACAGATTGGAGTCATCAGACATCTGCATTAAAATAACTGAGTGAGGGCTTCCCTGGTGGCGCAGTGGTTGAGAGTCCGCCTGCCGATGCAGGGCACACGGGTTCGTGCCCCGGTCCGGGAAGATCCCACGTGCCGTGGAGCGGCTGGGCCCGTGAGCCATGGCCGCTGAGCCTGCGCGACCGGAGCCTGTGCTCCGCAACGGGAGAGGCCACAACAGTGAGAGGTCCGCGTACCGCAAAAAAAAAAAAAAAAAAAAAACCAAAACTGAGTGATACATCTAAGAAAATAAATGAAAAGATAGACTACCACCAAAGAACCAGAACCTGTATTTTTTTTAAAAAAATCAATAGATGAGTTTATTAGCAGTTTAGACACAGATGAGGAAAGAATTAGTGAACTGGTAGGCTGGTATGTAGAAAACATACAGATGGAAGAGTGTATGAAAATTCCACGTACCACCATGGAAAAGAAAACAAAAACAAAACAACTCCAGACGGAAAAAGTAGGCTTTTTTACTACATAAAAGAGATAAGAAACATATGAGATGTGGAGAAAAAGGTCTGGCATACATGTAACTGGAGACCTGGAAGAGAGAGAAAAATGGAGCAGCATCAATATTTGAAGAAATACTGGCCACGCATTTTCCAAAACTGATGAAGGTATCAAGCCACAGATTGAAAAAGTTCTAGGAACACCAAAGCAGGATACATACAAGAAAACCATGCCTGAGAATATCACAGTAGAACTGCCCCCAAACCAAAATAATCTGTAATTGTTCCTGTACCCCCAAACTGCTCTATTGTTGTCACACTTAAAACACTATTCAATCTTGGAAACTGCAAAAGTAGGAAACCACTTAGAGACTGGTCCCAGGAAATTAGCGGGGCTTAGCTTTCATCTGTGAACACAATGAATGGTAATAATTAGCTAAAATCCTACTCTCTTAAAGCAGTGAAAGAGAAGGCTCAAGGTACAAGTAATCTAGAGACCTTACATCTTGACTTTATGAACTTCTTAAGCCATCCCCCATGCCTTCAAAAGCCAAACTATGCCAGTCTGATGCGAGCAATTGCTTCTCCAGCCTCCATCCCCATTTGATGTTCAGCCACCGAAGATACTTTCTAACCCTCTCCCAAGGCTCATTAAGAGAATCAAATAACATACCACTTGAATGTAAATAGGTCATTGGCTCAAGATAGACATTCACACAAAATTTTTGTGAGATTTTCTGCTAATAAAAGGCAGCAAGTGGAACTAAAGTACCCAAGAAAGACTATCCACGCCCGTCCATCTATCCATCCGTCCAAGAGAGAGGGCTAAAGCTTATAAATACAATGACAATTTTAGAAGTGTGTGCATACCGAGTTTGCCTTCACCGTGATGGGCTTAAGTTTGTGATTCACACTGCTAGGAGGTGCTGGATTCCTCACTAGGATTCTAATAATCTTCCTCAGGAAGACAACAGGGTCTTAGTTATTCATGTGTCACAACTCAAGAGATTAGCAGGCATAACTAAGGTACACCATCCAGCTGAAGCACATTATACCAAAAAACAAACTTATTTCTAACACCAATACGGAACAACATATTACTCTAAGATGAAACAAAATACTGACAGTAATGATTACAAAATTTTAAAAATACAATGTCTCAGGGCTTCCCTGGTGGCGCAGTGGTTAAGAATCCACCTGCCAACGCAGGGGACACAGTTGGAGCCCTGCTCCGGGAAGATCCCACATGCCGTGGAGCAACTAAGCCCACGCACCACAGTTACTGAGCCTGCGCTCTAGAGCCCGCGTGCCACAGCTACTGAAGCCCGTGTGCCTAGAGCCCGTGCTCCGCAACAAGGGAAGCCACCGCGGTGAGAAGCCCGCGCGCCACAACGAAGAGTAGCCCCCGCTCGCCGCAACCAGAGAGAGCCCGTGCGCAGCAACAAAGACCCAACACAGCCAAAAATAAATAAATGAATTAATAAATTTATTAAAAACAAAAAAAAGAAACAATAGTGCAACCCTGGGGCAGGGTCCTGGTTCCTCCTCAAGGGATATATATTACAATATCTTTGAGCTCTTCTACAGGAACTGAGGCCCCCCCCCCCCCACCTGGCTGGACAATGGTAACTTCAGGCTGAGCACTAGATTCCTGGAGCACTGCCCTGATACCTCACCACCAACCAATCAGAGGAACGTCACACACCCTGCAGCCCTCACCCCAAATTTTGCCTATAAAAACACTTCTCTGAAAACCATCAGGGAGTTCCAGTCTTTTGAGCACAAAATGCCCGTTCTCCTTGCTTGGCCCTTGCAATAAACCTTCCTCTGCTCCAAACTCCGAGGTTTCAGTTTGTTTGACCTCACTGTACGTTGGGCAACTGAACCTGCATGTGGCAACACCTTAAACCACACAGGTTTGAACTGTGCAGGTAACACTTCTATGTGGATTTCTTTTCCATAACTCTATGAGAAATTTTCTTAAAGATCTGCAACAATTTGAAAAGACTTGCAAACTATGTAGCCTAGAAACATTGAAAAAAAATGAAGTTAGGTATGTCATGAATGCATCAAATATATGTAAATATACATGTAACATACAAAATATGTGTTAAGTTTTGGAGGAGTCAAAAGTTATACATGGATTTCTGACTGTTTGGGGGTGCGTCCCTAACCCCTGCTATTCATTTTTCCTTTTGCATTCTGACAAAATTTGTAAGGATTTTGCCCAAATTTGTCTTAATCTGTGACAGAAAACTGACACTTCTAGAAAATGTTTGGTCAAATTGCGAGGAAAAATGAAGAGTCAGACTAAGTGCAACTTACACATATGTTACATCCCAAGTTTCTTAATCTCTGGATCAGCAGTTTCCCGGATGAAATTGTGATGTTCCCTCCAAAGGCTGCTCGTAAAATGCTACCTAACACCCATCATCAAACGAAAGGGATTCGAGTTTCTCCAGCCCTTAAATGTACTAGCCAGTAACCCTGGAGGCATTGCTTAGCCTCTCTAAGCCTGTTTCTCATCTGCTGAATTAAAATCCATTCACTAATACTCATTAGACGTCTACTACGTGACAGGCACTGGGGATACAGGAGTGAACAAAACAAAAACATACAAACTTCCCTGCCATCAATGAGGTTATGTGTGAAAAATGTCAGGGTCAACCGTGCAAAAGAGACAAAAATAAAGCAGAAGAGAAGAAGGGGTCAGGGGAGGGCTTTCCAATGAGGCCTTTGAGCAGAAACCTGAGGGTGGCTCTCGGGAGGCGTGACACCAAGTCCAAGTGTCAGTCTAAGGAAGAGCAAGGCCCGCGGGGCTGACGCAGAGGGAGGGAGAGTGTAGGATAGGGAGTCAGATGTTCGGGTCAGCTCTGGCAGCGCCCGCGCCTCGGGCCACTTCAAGAACTTCGGCCTTGGCTCCAAATGAGACGGGAAGGCACCAGAAGGTTCTGGGTGGCACAATGACAAAATCGAACTATGTTTAAAAAGATCACTCTGACCTGGGGATGGGGGCGCGGGGGAACAGAGCAGGGAGACCACCTAGAGGCTACTGCAGCCATCCAAGAGCCAGGATGGGAACACTGTCCTGCACCCCTCCTCCCAGCCTATGACAGCTGGGCGTGTTTTGCCCTAGAGACACTACCAGACACGAGACAAGCACTCAGAAACTGTAAGTAAGAAGAGTACCTGGTTTCTAAGGAAGGGTGAATTCAGATATACATCTTAGGATGCCAGGAGTACCTCCGGTCTGCAGCCCTTTACCCACAAGAAGGGGGGGCTGGGGGGATGGGGAAGGCCCAGGACTCCAGCGGGCAGAAGGCACCTACTGCCACAGCGAGGTCACGGCCAGTGGAGGGTTTATAGCGAGTCTCTGCTGTCCGCCCCGTTCCAAAAGGACCCCACTTCGCCCGACTCTGCCCAGGCAGGGAAAAGCAGGGGCAAGTGTAACGGTCCAGCCTCAGGCCCACGGAAGCCCACTTACGTTCACGTCTTACCTTGATACTCATCTTACATTTACGTTTACACTCACACTCACTTACGCTTGAGAGGGAACTGACAGATGGGGACAGGGAATGCCGCCTGCCGTCTCAGGAAACAAGGGGTGCTGCCTGTCATTGCAGCACACCAGGCTCTGGCCACCCGCCACCGCAGCCGCCACCCCCATACCTCCGGACGCCCCTCCACCAAGCCCCCAAGGGGCACACCGAGGGGAAATTAGAGAAAAAGAGGAAGCACTGTGTGCTCTGGGCACTGGCCCGAGACAGTTCATATGCATATCTAAGGAATCATTACAATGAGCCCAGATGCTGGTATCTTCCCATACTTCGAAAAGCACTGAAATCATTAACGTGTGATGTCTGTTTCTTGTGACTATCAGTTGTCTTTGATGTCTGACTACACGGTTTGGTTTTTGTTTTTGTTTTTGTTGTTGTTGTTGTTTTTCAGCAAAAACTCCTAAGTATCCTGGCTATTCCCTTATCTCTTTGGAGCAGCTCCTCAGAGCTCTCCGAGAGGCTGTCTCCTGAGCTTCAGTCTTCAGTAAGGTCCTCAAATAAAACTTAACTTGCAACTTTTAGGTTGTGCGTTTTTCTTCAGTCGACCGTTTCAGTGAACAACAAAGGGACCCAAAGCAGACTTCTCTCCTTCGCCTGAACTCTATGAGGATCTGGAAGCCTTGGTACCAGCAAAGGCCTCCTGTGCCCGGCCGCCTCCAGACGAATTTAGGTTAAGTCTCTTCTGGGTCTTGGATTTCCTATTACTGGCTGATGATCCTAAGCATTATTTGGGGGTGGATAAACTCCTCGCTGGAAGAGTAGACTTTCCCTGAACTTAGTTTCAAGAAGAGGTACCTGGGTCACCCCAGATGAATGACACTGGAAAGATTCTGCTCAGTTCGAAGAGGTGAGCCATACACCACGGTTGAGAGACACTGGGAAGATGTTATTATGTATTTGTTGCCGAAGTTATTGTGTATTTGTTGCCGATATCTCGGCTTCTGTACGCCAGTGCCGAATAGAAATACGGAGACAGAATTTAGGAGAAAAGAGAAAAAAGTGGCTTTATTTCTTTGCTAAGCCAAGAGGGGACACAGTGGGCTAGTGCCTCCAAAAACTGTGCCCCTCCTCCTCTCCACCACCACCGGGGAATCGGAGAAGATTTTATATGCGGGGCTCGCAGTCTGTGGTATATGATAAGGATCAAAGTAGTGAAGGTCCTGCATTCTTTTTCTCCTTGCATTACTTCAAAACAGTCATCGTGGCGTCAGGCGGCCTGGTAATTGCGTCCGTCTGTCTCCGGTCTGTCTCTGGTTTATTGGCCTGCGAGACCTTCTTTCTGAAATGCAAAAGCTACAGGGGGTGGTTTGCGGCCAGGGAGCATAGGGAATTTACATGAAGTTAGAGGGAGTGACCTGCGCAGGATGGAACTCACACAGAGTCAGGGGTGACAGGGGCAGGATGTAATTGACATAGGGTCAGAGGATGATAGGTTAGCTTTGTGAAGTACCAGGCTAGTTACAGACACTACAGATTAGTAACAGTTAAAATAAAACAAGGAGTGATGAACTCTTTCAGGCCAGGTTATGTTTCTTCTCTAGCCTGTTCACTGTCCCCTTTACTTTCCTTGTTCTCAGGAGAGGAAAAATTTCATTTCTATTTTTGCTGCAACATACACATACAGAATTTATTCCTACAAGTACCCGCTTAGTTGGGAATTAAAGGAAATCTCACCCGAAAAATGGCCAAATTGGGAGTATTCTAACATTCCAAAATGAATGTTAAAAGAACCCCAATTAATTCTTTTAACATTCCAAAATTAACTAACTAAAAACATTCTAGCTGTGTGTGCAGCTACAAAAAGCCAGCTTGGTAAAACATCTTTTCAGAATTCCGACCTTAAAGGGACAAAAGCCCTTCTAGGAGGAATTTGCATTTCTCTCCCTGGGTCTTTGAGATACTGTAAATGTTCTACCTGATCTTCCTATGCCTTTCCCCCCCCCCCCCCCCCCCCCCCCCCCCCCCCCCCCCCCCCCCCCCTGCCTTTCCCCACCCCCACCCCCACCCACCCACCCCCCGTGTTTTGAGAGCACTGACAATGGCCAGACAATGGATCTTTTAAATTGGAGACACTCCTAAATTGGTAAATTTTTAGAGGGCTCTCACTATAAACAGCTGTTTTATTCGTACCGGTGAAAAGACCAAAGCAGAAAGTAAATACAAAAAAATATAACGGCTAACCTTAACAACTCCCTTAGTTTAAAACAAATAAACAGCAACAACAAAAAAACCGTTTGGGAAGCTGCATCTGTGGTCAGTTTCCCCTCAATGGGTCTTACAGATGCTAATATAAGCATTAGATTAATTGTTAATCAGGTTGATTAACAAGGGAATAAGAAACTGAGGGGAAAGTCTAGAGATGTCTTCCCAACAAGGTGGAAATTTTAAAGGGACTTATCCTAAAAGGATAAGTATCTCTAGATGGTTAAGAAATGGGATAAATAAAACAGACGTTAATGGGATTAAAATAAATGTTTTGATACAACACAAGGTTGGATGGCCAAAGGGACCCCCGTTGGTCTCCAATACTAAAGAGCCCCAAACAAGTCTACTCTGTTTACCCCAGTTTACAACATACATGTATTTAAAAGGCTGCTGGGGACTTCCTTGGTGGTCCAGTGGTTAAGACTCCCCCTTCTAATGCAGGGGGTGCGGGTTCCATCCCAGGTTCAATCCCTGGTCAAGGAGCTAGGTTCCCACAAGCCTCAAGGCCAAAAAACCAAAACACAAAACAGAAGCAATATTGTAACAAATTCCATAAAGACTTAAAAAAAAAAAAAAGGTCCACATCAAAAAAAAAAAAAAAAAAGTCTGCTAGAAAATTACACTGAGACACCTGACCAGCAATTGCTTGGGGCAACAGGCCGATCTCATCAAGTTGGCTCAACTCCTCGACTGGGGACCCCAAAGCCTTTTACACAAAAACAGATAAAATGGTCAGGGGATAAAAAGAAAGGTTTCTAGGGTCAACAACAAATTGGCACTTGCCAACTACCCCTACCAGGATTAAATCATGTACCGCCGCTGCAGCCGCTGACCTCCAACGCCCCCCGGAAGGAGCTCAGGGCGGAGAGCAGAAATGAGGCCCTCTGTGCTCTGGGAAAAACTGGCAGAACAGGTCTGCAGAGAGTGAGATATTTTCAGGGGCCGATTTTATGAGCACAATTCTTGTATTTCCTCACATCTAGAAAAGCGCCCAAATCCTTCATGGTGACGTCTGCTCGTGACTAGCAGCACCTTCTCCTGAACATACGTGCTTGACTGCATATATCCCCCTTCACCAAAATCACATATACACTGACCTCCCGCCCCCTCTACCCCCACCCCCACCCCCGCCTCTTTGGAGCAGTTTCTCAGAGCTCTGTGAAATACTGTCAACCGGGCTGCAGTCCTCATTTTGCCCCAAATAAAACTTAACTCCAACACTCACTCATGTGGTGCATTTCTTTCAAGTAGACACTGGGACTCCTTGTAAGACCACGCCTAGTTGATGGGGTCTTAATGGAGGCTAAAATTAAAGATATAAGAGTTGATAGAATTGAGATAAACGTTTATAAAAGTTGGTATATTTGAATGGGCTTTATATAAGATGGTTACATCTCTTCTACCAATTATATTATGGGATAAACATTAGGTCTCACTGGGGAAGGCTTCCCTTGCCTGGTATAAGATAGGGCATATAAATCTGCCCCTCAGGCAATATTGATTTAACATACTAAGGAAAATCAATAAGGTTATCTGAGCCCACAAAATATGAAATAAAACTGGGAGCTAATATTCAGGGACTAATAAAAACAATAATGGAGATTTTTTTTTTCTTTTGCCCCTAGGGTAAATTGCTCTGGGTTTAATTTGTACACTCAGAATCTGAGGGCCTTTGTTAAATGCCCTGTGCAAAGTTTGGAAGGCATGATAGATTGAACCCTAAAGTTCTAGAACACAGAACTCTTGATTTTCAGTGTAGCTGGAAATCTTACTGATATTAAAAAGCAAATTAAAGAAAATGTAGTTGGGCAAATCAATCTTTCAATATCATGGCAGACCGGTTCTCTGGGGAATTAAAAGCAACTGTCTTTGTCTTGCAAATCTCTACAAATCATTCATGTAAGTACAGCCCACAAGGACCTGAGACTGAGCCTAATTAGCTCAATCAGGTAGAACCTGAACCCCCTTCCCTCCACCGAAGAAGAAGAAAAAAATTTTTTAAAAAAGGTAAAAAGAAGAGGGGCTTTGTTAAACTCAAACTGCTGGAAAGGCTCCCTCACCAGATCTAATTCACAGCCTCCTTCAGGATTTATCAAGGACAGATACAAATCTTAAAAATCTTTTCCACAATAGTGAAAAGCTTTAGTCATCTGAGCAAATAAATTTAACTTACTCCAAATATTACTTATAAACTAGTAAGTTTATAACGTAATAACTGATTCATGACTAAGTTTTGAAATGAAGCTATAAGATCTCTATGTCTGTTTATATGTCCGTGTGTACATTATACATATGTCCATACCTCCAGATAATATTATCAAAATTAACTTTATAAAAGACCTGTATTTAATTGACTTAAAAGTAAGCACTTACAAATTGACTGTTTTTAAATATAATAAAAAACTAACCCAAATTTCAAGTTCATGTGATCTGGGAAATATTCAATATTAAGTTAATATCCAGTTTTAAAGTTTAAATTTGTGGTTTAATGAACACGGAGATGTCTTACTTTTATTACACCTAGGTTTACTAAAAGTTAAATAGATCATATTATCTCTGATTTAAATTCATCAAGAAAAATATCTTGAAATGATGGCTGACTTGGTCTAATGTCTCACGAAGTTTTCATGGGTAATCTAAACATAACTGTAATTCAATAGATTTAAATGGGGTAAGAGCTTTTAGGTAAATTCTTTAAGAATAATCATGTTTTATGGTATGTCTACTTAAAAAATAGTTTCTCCAGATTTTTGGTGACTTAAAACTTCAGAGTCTTGCTAAGTTAAATGATGGAAATTTATTAAATGTCTAGATCTTTCCCAAATAAAATAAGATACTGAAACGTTACTCAACATAGGCTGCCTTTTACGGAGAAACTAAAGATACTTAGGTTTATTAATAAAAATGTTTGATGTCACACTGAAAAATTTTCTATTAAAAAAGCACATATTTTTTAGAAATCATAAACAGTATTTGTGATTTTGCCAATCTATAGAATAATAATGTGAAAGACAGTTTATAATTGCTTATTTCTTAGTTTTCACTAGAAATTAAGGTTTTTAAAAGATTAGAATTCTGGTTAATATATGTAATTGAGACAACTAAAATTGGTAAGGAAAACATCTTTGTATGAAAGGAAAAAAGGTATATAAAGTGGAAACACATTTTGTTGAGGGATAAGAAAGTAATTTTGTCCTGGAGAGAGAGAAAGAAAGGAAAAGCGCAGGACAAAATCTGAAAGTAAAAAGAAAGTTACAGAAGGTATGTGGAAATGGAACCCTGAGAAAAGAGTTCTGTACACGGTCAGGACTGGCTAAGATTAAAATAAAGTTTAATTGAGTAAATAAATTTCAATATCAAAAGTAAGCTAGCATGATTAACATAAATATGGATCTGAAATTTAACTGAATCTTTTTATCACTGTGAACTCAATCAACAGACACTAAAATTATAACTAAAATATAGGGAGAGTGTCCAAATCTTCTGGATACTAAGGGGTCCTCTGAGCACACAAAAAGACAAGAGAAATGAAGATCTTGCCTAAAACCCTTCTTTTCAGAAGGAGAAAGGAGGCTCAACGGCTTGCCCCAAGATGGGGGGAGGTAGAAGGTGGGGAGGTGGGGGGGGGGGGGCCAGGGCCTCACAATTCATTTGAAGACATTTTGCACATCTGAAAGATACGATCTCAACACACCATTGTAAAGCAATTATACTCCAATAAAGATGTTTTAAAAAAAAAAAGGGCATTAAACCCATAAAGATAAATAAATAAATAAAATCTTTGCCCTTAAAAAAAAAAAAAAAAAAAAGAAATATCTTATTTCACTCTGTCACCCCACCTGGCTTCTAGAGCATATGGTTAATTTGTGTTAAAAATAAATAAAGGCATTTAACTTCTGCCAAAGAAAAGTGATATGAACAGATGTCCATAACATGAATATATACTGACTGGCACTTCTGATTTGAATTCAAGACTATGGGGTTTGCACATAACCACTTTTGTATTATATCTGTGTCTTCTTTCTTCCACACAAAGAATAATGATTCTCAAGACTCGGGAGATGATAGAATCTGAATATCTCATAATTTTTTCTTTGTTTTATTGCACATTACATACATAATAATTTCAGAGTAATAAAATATTAATACTACCATCACCAATATGATTACTGAAAGTTAAAAAGAAATTTTTTTCAGTGCAGCCACTATGGAAAACAGTATGGAGGTTCCTCAAAAAATTAAAAATAGGGTTGCCATATGATCCAGCAATCCCACTCCTGGGTATATACCCAGACAAGACTATAATTCGAAAAGATACATGTACCCCTATGTTCATAGCAGCACTATTTACAACAGTCAAGACATGGAAACAACCTAAATGTCCATCAACAGATGAATGGATAAAGAAGATAAAATGGTGTATGTATCCAGTGGAATATTAGCCATCAAAAAGAATGAAATAATGCCATTTGCAGCAACATGGATGGACCTAGAGATTATCATACTAAGCGAAGTAAGTCAGAAAGAGAAAGACAAATACCATATGATATCACTTATATGTGGAACCTAAAATACAATACAAATCAACATATCTATGAAACAGAAACAGACTCACAGATATAGAGAACAGACCTGTGGTTGCCAAGGGGGAGGGGACATAGGGGAGGGAAGGAATGGGAGTTTGGGATTAGCAGAGGCAAACTATTATACATAAGATGGATAACAACAAGGTCTTATTGTATAGCACAGGGAACTATATTCAATATTCTGTGACACACCATAAAGGAATAAAGAATATGAAAAAGAATATATATACACATATATATATACACACACACACACAACTGTGTCATTTTGCTGTATGTAAGAAATTAACACAACATTGTAAAATCAACTATACTTCAATAAAATTAAAAAAAAAAAAAAAAGATATGATCTCTACATATCTGCCCTTCACATATATTCAGCCATTGGTAGGGACATAGTTTAAATAAGTTAATAAGCTAAAAAAAAATCCTACTTTCTTATCAGAGCCTGAAAAAATAAAAATTAATGTGTTCATTGTTTTGTAAGCACTTATGGGTCATCATTTGAGAAAAAGTGGGAAATTTTAAAGCTCTAAACCCTGCCAATTTCATTTCTTTCCCACAAGAGACTGAACCCAAATTGGCAAATACAATCAGGGCCTCTAGAGTGTTTGAAATTTAAGGCATTACTTGCCTTGTAGAGATGCATTTGCTAGGTCACAAATCTATGCAACTTAAAAATATCAAAGCAACTCCCAGCAACACACCTAGTACCCACATCTTGGTTTCTTATAACAGCCTCCAAAACAAGGAACCAGAGTGCCTTGGAGAAATGGTTGATGCCAGGGTTGGGGCATGGAAAATACAAAAATGATCCTGGAGCATTTCATGATACCAGAAAGTAAGGAAATGCTTTTTAAAAAACGGGGATAGGGAGGTGGTATATCAAAAGGGCACAGGGGCCCACCTGAAAGAAGAGCTCCCAGTGGCCAAAGGTGGAACAATTTGAGCAGCAAATTAAATGATGACAGTATCGGATTATAACCTATATAATAAAATAAATATCCATGAGTCTGTACTGATAAAAACAGTGGAATAAATAAACGGTGAAGGAACAGCTCTTCCTTACAGAAAAATTCTCATTAATAAACATCGAAGGAATGAGAAAAACAATTTTTAAATCACCATTAGAAAAACACAGTACCATGTACATCAAGTTCCACCAATGGATGCTAAAACTAGTGAATAAAGATTTAAGGAGAGGGGCTTCCCTGGTGGCTCAGTGGTTAAGAATCCACCTGCCAACTCAGGGGACACGGGTTCGAGCCCTGGTCCAGGAAGATCCCACACGCCGTGGAGCAACTAAGCCCGTGTGCCACAACTACTGAGCCCGCGAGCCACAACTACTGAAGCCTGTGTGCCTAGAGCCCGTGCTCTACACGCAACAAGAGAAAGCACTGCAATGTGAAGCCCACGCGCCGCAACTAGAGAAAGCCGGCCCACAGCAACGAAGACCCAATGCAGCCAAAAATAAATAAATTAAATAAATTAAAAAAAAAAAAAAGATTTAAGGAGAAACAAGATATTTGCATGGTCCAAGTTTCTCTCCCAAGATATCTACTAAATACAAAAGGAAAAATGATAACTTTCCATCGGGGACCTGACAAACAGCACTTAACCAAGGTCTACATCAGTCATAAGACATCATGTACCCCTGCTATGATGCACTGGGATTACTTCTAGTATTTCTTCCCAAAATGGATATAGCTTCAATCTAGTCATGAGAAAATACTGAGTACTAACTGAGGGACATTCTACAAAATAACTGAACAGTACGCTTCAGAAGTGTCAAGGTCAGGAAAAACAACAGGACAGAAGGTTGGCGAGTTGTCATAGTTTGGAGGAAACACTAATGACACACAACAATCAGATGCAGTGTGAGCTCCCAGGCTGGATCCTGAACAGAAAAAGGGTAGTGAAAAGCCGATGAAATCCAAGTAAGTCTACAGTTTAGTTAATAGCATTTACCAACGTTAATCCATTAGTTTCGACAATGGTACTACAGTTTACGTAAGACGTTATAGGAACTCTCTGT
Organism: Physeter macrocephalus; assembly: GCF_002837175.3. NCBI lineage: Eukaryota > Metazoa > Chordata > Mammalia > Artiodactyla > Physeteridae > Physeter > Physeter macrocephalus. Next base: position 8,999,608 of record NC_041220.1, read on the forward strand.
ACCATTTTTTTTTGCACCATTTCAGTAAGTCTAAAAATAATTCCAAAATAAAAAATTAAAATAAATAATGAAATAACCCCAATATTTTTCAATGTTTATAACGTGGAGGGAGAGGAGAACAGCAATTTGATTTTTGTTGAAAAATTCAAACCCCTTGAATTTTTGCTTGCTTCCACTAGGAAGCAAGACAGAACACATCTCACTGGGGGAGAGGGAAGGTATATATCTAAGGATGAAATCAGAACACAATGAGGCGTTTGTAGCTCCAGGAAAGAGCTAAAAGTAGCAAGGATGGATCTACACTGTAGCAACTGGAATGAGTCACCTGGCCCTAGGTTGCTAGTAATAACTAGGCGTAAATCAACATTGCGCATGTCAGACGGACTGTGCTCATAGCTTAGATTCCAGATGGAAGCAGTGAACGGTTTGGCATGATAATAACAGTACTATCAGATTTAAGGTACGACTTAAATTAGGTTTTTAACTACAGTTAGCCCATGGCTTTATGGTTTCTGAAGCACACGTGTTTTATTTGAGGAAACTATCATATGAGATATCCTGGAAAGACATGTAACAGTCTCCCTGTGTTATGAAACAGGAGAAAGGTGTATCAGAAAGATTTCTAAAACAAAGTACACAACTGGTTTGCAGAACCCTTCACTGATGGGTCAGATAAGAATACTAAGTGTTCTCAGTACACCTTACAGTCTGTAGAACTATTCTGGCACGTTCAAGTAACCCATATTCCACTTGTGGACTCAAAGAAAATCAGACCTCTCCCATTCAAACTCATATATTCTCTGGTCCCATGAAGAAACTGTGGCCCAGAGAGATGACGAGACTTCATCAAAAGTAGAAAATGACGGGCTTCCCTGGTGGCGCAGTGGTTGAGAGTCCGCCTGCCGATGTAGGGGACACGGGTTCGTGCCCCGGTCCGGGAAGATCCCACGTGCCGCGGAGCGGCTGGGCCCGTGAGCCATGGCCGCTGAGCCTGCGGATCCGGAGCCTGTGCCCCGCACCGGGAGAGGCCACAACAGTGAGAGGCCTGAGTACCGCAAAAAAAAAAAAAAAAAAAAAAAAGAGAAGAGGCAGACATCCTGTGCAAAAGCATCCGAGGTATGGGTACCTCTCAGGCAGTCTTTATTACTCTTTCCTTGTGAGACACTCAGCTCAAGTGTCTTCAGAAAGAGATCATAGGGCCTGCTGCTTTCTAGAGACTTCCATTTTTATGCCTCCGGGTAAAAACTCAATGCCTGTGAAATGACAGAGAACTACCTAATGCTACCTGGGCCTAAGCACTAATTTCCAGCCAAACCTTGTTCTAAAGAGTAACAGGTCTGGACTTCCCTGGTGGCGCAGTGGTTAAGAATCTGCCTGCCAACGCAGAGGACACGGGTTTTGAGCCCTCGTCGCCCATGCACCACAACTATTGAGCCTCTGCTCTAAAGCCCTCGAGCCGCAACTACTGATCCCACGTGCCTAGAGCCCGAGCTCCGCAACAAGAGGAGCCACCGCGACAAGAAGCCCGCGCACCGTAGCCCCCGCTCGCCGCAGCTAGAGAACACGCGCGCGCAGAAATGAAGACCCAACGCAGCCATCAATAAATAAAATTAAAGAGAAAAAAAAAAAAAACTCTCTCTAAAAAAAAGAGTAACAGGTTCAGTTGCAAGCCCAAAGGGACTGAGCTAGTGAGCAGCGTTTTCAACGGGGTTTCTGACCTTGACAAGATTTCATTCCACCCTTCTTGCCGAAGACAAAACTTCTTCCTTGAAACTGGGATGAGAACACCACTTCCGCTTTACCCACACCCACCAACCCCAGTTTCAACGACAGAACACTACTGTCTCTGGGTGTTTTATTTATTTCTACAAACAAGCTACCTGCGTGGCTCAAAGATTAGATGTCCACTTCCTAACAGTCTCCTAGTGAAGGAGACTACCGGCTTCCAAAAATCGAGAGGGGGCGAGGGCCCTGTGGTGAGAAAGGGGGAGTGTTAATGGGTTTCTAGGGGAGAGGATGATGAACATGTGACGCCTGCACAGACTGTACACTTGAAACAGGTGTGAACTCAATGATATGTTCTCATAAAGTACATCTCATAAAACTGCTGTTGGGAAAAAAAAAACACAAAACTATGAGGCCCAATTCAGCTAGACAGTTTCTTGGTTCACATCCTGGAGTGAAGTGGGAACTGATTTTTTTTTTAATTGTATTTTTATTCATTTATTTATTTTTATTTTTATATTATATTTTATATATAGTTATATATTTTATATTTATTTTATTTATTTATTTTTATGTATGTATGTATGTTTGGCTGTGTTGGGTCTTCGTTTCTGTGCGAGGGCTTTCTCTAGTTGTGGCGAGCGGGGGCCACTCTTCATCGCGGTGCGCGGGCCTCTCACTGCTGTGGCCTCTCCCGTTGCGGAGCACAGGCTCCGGAGGCGCAGGCTCAGCGGCCATGGCTCAGGGGCCCAGCTGCTCCGCGGCACGTGGGATCCTCCCGGACCGGGGCACGAACCCGTGTCCCTTGCATCGGCAGGCGGACTCCCAACCACTACGCCACCAGGGAATCCCTGGGAACTGATTTTTTAAAGGATAAACTTTAGCTTCCTGTAGACCTATAAGATCCTATATCCTATAGAGAGGATGGCCATTCAAGTTCTTTAATTTTCATTAAAAAAACCTCAACCCTAACCTATAACCCCAATAAGCAACAGAGAATAAAACTTCCCACTTGATATAACCTTCAACTGCTGCCAAACCGCTGTCAGAAACGCTAGAGAGGGGGGCTTCCCTCGTGGAACAGCGGTTAAGAATCCGGGTTCGATCCCTGGTCCGGGAAGATCCCACATGCCGTGGAGCAGCTAAGCCCGCATGCCACAACTACCGAGCCCACGTGCCTAGAGCCCGTGCTCTGCAACAAGAGAAGCCACCGCAATGAGAAGCCCGCGCAGCGCAACGAAGAGCAGCCCCCGCTCGCCGCAACTAGAGAAAGCCCGCACATAGCAACAAAGACCCAACGCAGCCAAAAATAAATTAATTAAATAAATTTTTTTAAAAGCTAGAGAGAGAAATACAGAGTATCTAAAGACATGAGGTCCACCTATCCCTCTATAAAATCCAGATTTACTCCCAAATAAGCCCAAACTATCAAACAGCAGCATGTGTGACCATAGGGGCTTAGCAACCTACAAGCGTTTCTCATTATACTTCCGGTAAGGAAAATGACAACTACAGCAAGCAGTCCCAGAAAACGCATCATTGGCATGTACTACGGGATGGGCACCCAGACTCTCCCACCACCACCCTTCAGTCTCCTCTGCGTCCTTCTGTGACACAAGACATTTGCCTCAGAAGCAGATGCCAGGAAAACCTTCTCTAAGGATCTCACATATTTCCTGTCTGTGTCCTCACTGAATTGTGTGACTGATCGGTCCCTTTTTATTTTCGCTTCCAAGGCGTCACTTTAATTTGCTGTCCACATCCATCCTCATGTGCTCCCCCACGGTGACTCTTCTCTTGGTGCATTTTACTTTCCATCTGTAACACTTATCCTTGCCTCAAATGTTCTTGAATGCTTAATAAAAATAATGCAGAAATTGATTCTGGCTGTTCAGTGTATTTTCATACCATTTTGATGCAACAGAATTTGTCTCCTATGGGAGCTCTTGCTGAATGGCCAGGGTCTAGAGCAAAGATGACCAGTATACAGTTGTTAATGAATCTTTTTTTTTTTTTTCCTCAAAGTGTAATGAGCTTTTATATTTCTACTATTGGGCGAGAAAATAAAATGAGGCAACATTACAGGTATTTTTTTACCTGTTGGCTAGATTTACAATCTAATTAGTTGGTCGTATGTTTTTCTGTATTGTTCTAACTTCTCCAGTATTATTTTTAATAAGTATTGAAATAAGTTGGTTAATTTTTTGAAGTTAATCATTAAAAGTCAACTACCCACAGAAAAATTACAAAAGGCAGCTCAATATAACTCTTTGGCAAACCATCCAAAACTGTGGACGCATTTTATGTCCTGGGGAGAAAAAGACATAGAATATATTGGCTAATCCCTTTAAAAGCACCAATATTAACACATTTCTCCCCTCTTTCCATACTCAGTAAGTTTTTATCCACCCAGTATCAACTCTAGCTTCATACATTTGGGGCAAGGCAAAAGTTTTACCAACCGGCTAACACACACTACCAGATACGGAATCGGTTGCACCAAGACACTGTTTTCTGGTTTAAAAAAAAAGGCTATATTTTCAGTCTGTTTCATACTCACTCTCAAATGAAACTGGCTGGGAGGGACTGCAGGTTTCTATTCTCTACCAAATGCATACACGCAACAGCCACGGGCCTTTCCTGGCACACACATCCCAGACGGCTTCCACAGTTTACTCGCTCAGTTAAACAGTGGTTCAGTTTAATTTAACCACGGGCTTCAGTCTCCGGAGCGGTGCTGCTCCGAGGCACAGTACCAACAATCATTTACATAAACGCTAAGCTGAGTCGGCTGGACCTTCCAAACATACCCGACCGAAGCGGCTCCCACTCAACGAGGACAGCAAGCGCCCGCACTGCGCGCCCCTCTCCAGGCGGCCTCCTCCCAGCGTCCGCCCGCTCTGGCTCCCTCTTGCGCGTGGCGCGCGCGCTCGGCACCCGGCGCGCAGCGGCGCACGACCCAGAACCCAGCACCCAGGCCGCGCCCGCCGGAGGGGCGACGTCCTCCGACCGACGCCCACGCCCCGGCGGGCAGCCCAGCCGGCGCGCCCGCGCGCTCCCCGCGAGCCCCGCACTCACCGGCGCCGCGGGCCGGCCTGGGAAGGAGCTGGCCCCGGACGACGGTCACTGTCTAGGGGAAGCGGGCGGCGAGCGGGGAGCGCGCGGGGCGGAGCGCCTCTCTCGCACCCCGGCTCCCTCGCGGTCGTTGCCCGGAGGCCGGCGGGAGGCGTGGCGCCGCCTGTCTCGCCGCTGATAAGGGCCCGGCGTTCGGGCGGAGCGCGGGCGAGTGCTGTGTGAGCGCATCCAGCCTGGCGCCGGACCACACCGTCACCTGCCCGCGGGGACCGGCTGACGGAGATGACTACCCCGGAGCCCGCAGGGACAAAGCCACAGCCCCTGGCCTCCGGGGCTCGCACGAAACGGCAGGGGCGATCGGCCCTGGAAGCCCCAGGACGCTACCCGGGCCGATCAGTACCCGCTCTGACCTGGATGGATTTGGCCACTGCCGGTGTCCCACGCTCCTAAGCACCAGGGGAGGCGGACACCGAGTTTTGTTTTGTTTTTTTTCTGTCGCACATGTTGTCCACCCCCAGAGCAAGTAGGCGGTCTCTAATGAATGAGCTTCTGAGAAATCAGGTGCGCGCGCCCCAGGGCCAATAAAATCAGGAACTGAATCTAGGGATGGAGGAAACAAAACTTGCTGAATGAAAATAGTACTATGAACAGTTTAAATGTGTCCCTCACACTCCTGTAATGAATATCAGTACTTCTGTTCAAGACACTGATGGTGTAGAAAAGCTGGAAAGTGTGCAGATTCAGGAAAAGAGTTCCTAACCTCATCCCAATACGTTCTTTTACGCGGGCCTCTCGCTGCTGTGGCCTCTCCCGTTGCGGAGCGCGGGCTCCGGACGCGCAGGCTCAGCGGCCACGGCTCACGGGCCCAGCCGCTCCACGGCATGTGGGATCCTCCCGGACCGGGGCACGAACCCGCGTCCCCTGCATCGGCAGGCGGACTCCCAACCACTGCGCCACCAGGGAAGCCCCCCCCCATTCCCCCCATTTCTTTCTATTAATTTCTTAGATGGCATAATAAGTAAACAGAAAGAGCCTGGATCTCTGATGATATCACTGACCTGCTGGACCATCTCCAAGCTGGTTGAAGTCACTGTCACGTTTTATGTGCCTTGCAGTCAAACCACAGAATTATCAAAGTGAGGATTTCTTTACAGTCCCAACTGGAAAGCTTTAGCGCCGTCTGGAGTCCACACCCTTGACGCACACATTGCAGATCTTAAGTGGGTGCTGGAAGGGCTGAGGTGTCACCATGTGTGACACCTCAGGTAGTGCACATGGACATAACTAGATGATTCAAAAAAGGTGCCTTCAGGTAAAGGGAGCCGATAGTCTCATTCAGGAAGTCATCTGTCTCCCTTTTGAACACTCCAAAAATAACTGGGAGACTCGTCGGGGAGAGGGGACGCATAATACTTTCCAATTGTCACACCAGTGAGGGGTGTTTCCTTGGATGGTTCTAACAGGGGTATCAGTGCTTGACGGGATGTCAGCAATAGACGGTTACAAATTTGTTTAACGTTGATAAAGGATATGATTTATGTATTATATAGAATGGCAACCAAAGCAAAATCAAAAAGTCTTCTCATTAAAGGAACAAACTTCCTGGGCCTAGAACTCCATCAATCAGGCACTGTACTATCAAAGCTCTTATATGGACCTATGAGAAGCTCTCTTCATCCTTCTCATAGGATTCTTAATATCCTCCAAAGCTCTCCCAGCTGCCCTGAGCTCCCAGTCTATCTGCCTGCCTGGCCACCAAGTGCAAGGAGCTGGTAAGGACCCAGTCCATTCCTTAGTGCTTACTCCAAGCGGTGAACTCAGGGTCAGTTCCCCCTTAGCAAGTTCAGGTTTCAGGCAGGGCTTATTATGGGCCCGGGGGCATTTGGGTTACGTATATAATGTTTGCACTGGATCCCAGTATATTTATTTTCATTACTACTTAAGTTGAAGCAAATAAAGAATGGTGCAAGAGGCCGTAAGCACCATGGCCCCCATGGCTCCGCTTACAGCTACCAGGGGCCTTTGATTGACTCTGTGAGAGACTGTTCAGTCTGTAGTTGCTTGAGCACTGATGATGAGTAAGTGTTAAAACAGGAACAGGGTATAGACAACTCTTCCCAAAGGTCTCACTATGAAAGGAAGGTGAGAGAAAGGCATATACCTAAAGGCTATCTTGGGGTTCAGAGAAAATATTTCTTGTTTGGTTTAAATTACAGGCCAGAATATGTGTCCATGCCAAGAGGACAAGCCATAAAGAAGAAAAGGTGGTTAACTGGTATAATCAGGTACCTTAGAAAGCAGAATGGAATTAGAATTCAGACGAATTAGTGTTAGAAAAGCCAAAAATATATATCTTTTTTAAATTGTGGCAAAGGGGAAGGGAGTCAGGGGATGTCCTCATGTAATAAATGTTTTAAGAAGGGGAAGGAGAGGGCTTCCCTGGTGGCGCAGTGGTTGCGCGTCCGCCTGCCGATGCAGGGGAACCGGGTTCGCACCCCGGTCCGGGAGGATCCCACGTGCCGCGGAGCTGCTGGGCCCGTGGGCCATGGCCGCTGAGCCTGCGCGTCCGGAGCCTGTGCTCCGCAACGGGAGAGGCCACAACAGAGGGAGGCCCGCATACCAACAAAAAAAAAAAAAAAAAAAAAAAAGAAGGGGAAGGAGAGAAAATTGAAAGAAATGTCTGGCCTACAACTACACCTTCTCTCTGAAGTTGGGGGATCTGCTGAGAGTTTGGGCGCGAATAAGAAGATCAGGGATCTGAAAAAATGATGAATTCATTTCCTGTGGCGGCAGTAACAAGCTACCACAAAACTGGTGGCTTTAAAGCAACGAAAACGTATTACCTGGCATTTCTGTAGATCAGAAGGCCAACGTGGGCTTTACTGGGCTGAAACCAAAGCTGTTAGCAGTTCTGGGCTCCTTTCTGGAAACTCTTCCAGGTTTCAGAGGCTCCCTGAGTTCCTGGGCTATGGCCCCCTCCTCCAGCCAACAACACAGCATCTCTCGGACCTTGCCTCTGTCATCACGTCTCTTTCTCTGACTCTCATCTTCTACCTCCCTCTTCTACCTGTAAGGACCCTTATAATTACATGAGACCCCCCAGATAAACCAGGGTAATCTCCTTATTTTAAAGTCCTCTGATGGGGTAACCTAGCACATTCACATTCTGGGTATGAGGACATGGACATCTTTGGCAGGTCATTACTCTCCTTACCACACGGCCCTAAGGAAACAAAGAGGATGCTCATGTAGGGACCCACAGAGCTCCTATGAAGACTATTTAAACTGAAGACATATGAGATACAGCTGCTGCAGAAAGAAGCTTTTTTTTTTTTCTTTTGAAGCTACCCTTATCTGACTAAAGGCAGAGGCTTCAGAGAGTGAAGCTGCTATAAATCCCCTCAGAGGAGCTTCAGTGCCAACCAGGAACACCTGGATAAGAAACTGCACAAACAAACATCACAAACTGCCATACTTCTTTCTTTCCCTAAAAGCCTCCTTGTCTTTCCTAAAAGTCCTTTGTTTTCCCATAGAATTCCCTTTCTCTCCACTCTCCTTTCCCCTGTTAAGCTGGTCTATAAGCCCCAGAACCTGATCTTTTCTCCTTTCATCGGTCTGTGGTCAATTAACTTTCATTCCTCCCCCAGCCCCACTAGACCTATTGGCAGAGGAAAAGTTTTTCTTCCAAGGGACCCAGAGAGAGACTACAGAGCAACACCAAGGACCCCTAAGACTGGCCGCTATAAAAGTGGTGCTATCAAAGCCACAAATGGGCATGGCTTTCCCAATCACAAAGAAGTAAAGACAGAGCGGGTGAGAAGGTTGAATTAATTCGAGGATGTGGTTTTGCTGGGGGGTGTAAGGCAACGGAAAAATGGGGCAAGAGTCTGAGCGGGTGAACTGATTCATCACAGGAAAGTGAATCCAGGAAGAGACAGGTAGAAAGGGAGCCAATAGCGGGGTCACTGGGAGGCCGAAGAGCCGAAACTGGAGGGTGAAGTCACTGAGTAGGAAACTGGTATATAATATTGGCACTCCAGGATCTGACAAGGTCCCATGGTTTGAACGTGAGAGTAAAATTCTGGAAATGGAAGGAAGGTATATTTATCTTCTAGTGCTGAGAACGTGCCATCAGTTTAGCATCTTAAAACAATACTCATTAATTATTTCAAAATTCTGGAGGTCAGGAATCTAGGTGGGCTAGGCTTGGCTCTGCTTAGGGTATCATGGGGCCAAATCAAAGTAGGAGCCAGCCGGGCTCTTATCTGAAGACTCTTATCTGAAGAATCTACTTCCAAGGACAGGTTGTTGGCAGAATCCAATTCCTTGCGGTTTTAGGACTGAGGTCCTCATTTCCTTGTTGTCAGTCAACCAGCTCCTTCAGGCTGCCCTCATTCCTTCTCATGTGACTCCCCTCCATCTTCAAAGCAGGTTCTCAAACTTCTGATCTCTTGGATTTCGCCTTCCTCCTTTTAAAGGGCTTGTGTGATTACATCAGGCCCATCTAGATAATCTCACTATTTGGGAGTGAACTCATTTGGGACTTCAATCACAACTTCAGAATCCCTCAGAGCAGTACCCAGATTAATGTTTGGTTACACACCAGTGGAATCTTGGACCCTGGGGGAGAAAGCGATCTTTAGAATTCTGCCTACACTGACGGTTAAGTTTAGAAGATCAAAGAGCACAGAAGGTAGGGTGATGGGTTGGTCATCTAAATAAACACAGACTCTGCCAAAGTAGTGACATCTTGGAAAGAGGAGAAACACCAAAAACCAGTTGTCAATGTTTTTATAGGTATTGGAGAAGAGAGAAGAGAAGGTGGCATTAATACAGAGAGAGCATAAGATGGGGTGAGGGGCGGGCAGCAGGGGATGGTGGAGGTGTTGAGGCCAGATGTGCAGCCGGACCACTTTGATTCATAATTTTCTTTATATAGCAGACAAGAGACCAAATAACTCATTTGGTGGTAAAGTTCACAGAGTTAGTCAAGCCCTAAAAGAATGAGCATAGCAGAGGAAAAAATGTATATAATTAGGTAGGTACAGATAATTAACCTGCAGAGTTACAAAGTGGGACAGAGGTTGTAACATTTGTCCCTGCAAAACAGACCGAAAGTTTAGATGTTGAGAGTCCACCAAAGTAAATTTCACATATCTATAAAGTCTTTAGTTGAAGTAAACTTTTTAATGGAAGTATAACACACATATAGAAAAAGTACAGAAAATCTAAGTAAACAGCTTGATGTGTATTTACAAAGTAAACACACTTGTATATCTGTTACTCAGATCAAATATATATACACACACACATACATATTTGTGTATTTGTTATATGCCAATTATATTTCAATAAAAATAAGCAAACAAGCCAAAAAAAGAAACCAAAATAGACAAAATTCATGTGCAGTGATAAAAGTAAGGTGAGTAGTTACCTTTGAAAGAGACAATGACTAGGGTGGAACATAAGGGAGACTTCCGGGATACTGATAATAAACAAACAAACAAAAATATATATACGGGGGTCTGGGTGGCAGGTATACAGTTATGTTCACTTTGTAAATATACATCAAATGGTTTACTTAGATTTTCTTTACTTTTTCTGTATTATGTTATACTGCAATTTAAAAGTTTACTTAAGGGCTTCCCTGGTGGCGCAGTGGTTGCGCGTCCGCCTGCCGATGCAGGGGAACCGGGTTCGCGCCCGGGTTTGGGAGGATCCCACATGTCAAATGGTTTACTTAGATTTTCTTTACTTTTTCTGTATTATGTTATACTGCAATTTAAAAGTTTACTTAAACATAGGACTTTATGGATATGTGTTATGTGAAAAAAAAGATGGGGAGATGCTAGATTGAAACAAGTTGATTAAGTAGGTTACATCATTGCAGAACATGCATACAGCATTTGTTCATGGAAACTCTCCACCAAAGAGCAGTTCAAAGGCTCTATTCTCGGTAACGGACTAATAGAAATGGGAGAGTATCTTCCGGGGCCAGATTATGGAAGGCTTGAATGCCAAGCCAAGGAATGCAGACTTACCTTGAGAGTGAGAAACCACTGAAAGTTTAGTGTAGAGGGATGATGACATTGTCAAAGTGGTGTTTTAGGAAGGTTAATCTGTTCATGTACAGAATGGATGGGGGAATGTGGGAAGGCAGTGATCAGTCTGGAAATGAAAAAAAAGACTGAACTAGAGCAATGGCGGAAAAAATTTGTGAGGAAAGAGACACGAAAGAAACATCATAAAGTAAGAATTTACAGTTCCTGGTAATGGATAAAACATTGAAAGTGAGAGGCAAAAGAAGCCGGAGCTGACTCTAAGATCTCAAACCTGAGAAGCTGAATACCTTGTCGATCGTGAACGAGAATTACTGAGATAGAAAGCATGTCTTCCACCTAAGTGTATTTCCTCAATGTTGCCTTGCTCAGGGCCTTGGACAAATACTTGATATTTATTGACTGAAAAATAAAAGTGAGTTTATCTTATGTAATTCAGGGGTTTATCTACCCTTACCTGAATGTTGTAAAAATGGAAGAGGGTTTCATTGAGACTGACCTTTTTCACTTGATACATTACTGACTGCTATAAACATTTTATTGCCTGTAGAGGTAAGAGTTCATTCGTGGGATCGTGGGAGCAACTGAAGTTAAAGTGTAATGAGCATTAAATGACACATGATTCATTACATAATGTCTTAGACTTTTTTCACTTCTGGCTGTCATGCCATCTATTATAACAGATAATATATCCACAGAGCCAAAAACTTACAGCCTCACCCAGAACGACATCTTAGTCTTCCCTATGTCATCACACATATTAGACCAAGAAACATACATTAATCATTCTATGTGTAACAAAGCCAACAGCCAATCTAGATGTACCCAAGGTTCATCTCACCGCTACAATTTTTGCTGTTTGACCCTTGGGTGCCTCACTTTCTTACCTCAAATTAAGGGTGATAATACCTATGTCACAGGGTTGAATAAAGAAAAAAATAATGTATATTTGGGAAACATAAGGTAACCTCGATTTTTACCCAGTACCAATAATAACAGGTAATGTTTACTGAGTACTTGCTACTTGCCAGACAGTGTTCTAAGTGCCTTTAGGTTTTGTGCATTTTTTTTTAACCTCATTTCATCTTCACAACAATGCCCTTAGTGGGTTCTATTAAAATCTCTATCTGCAGATGATGAAACTGAAGCATAGTGAGATTATGCAACTTGCCCAAGGTCAGACAGTAAATGACTTATGCTCATTATTGCAGATATAAGAAATAAGGACACTATTATTTCCTGTAAAAACTGCTCAAAAATTTCTTTGAAGAGAGAATGTAGAATAAATTCACCCTTCAAAATTCCCCTCAATCACAATGGATCAAAGTAAAAGAAGAAAAACGAGAAAGTCCAGTCAGTTGCAAAACCAAGAGTATCTCCATGAAAGGAACCCAGAATCTTAATTACCAAGCTTGTGGGTTGAAGGCCTTGAGTCTAGAAGCAGGTGGTAAGGAGTGGTAAGGAGTTTGGCTGAATAAAGGGATCTCCAATGACACAAAGCAGGGGACTGGAGCCAGGCTCTCTGCTTGAAGCCCAGAGCAGGGATGGGGCTGCACGCTCATAAAAGGGTGGAAGTTCGTGGGAGAAAGCGCCGCCCAACTCTGCCTGGGGCTGTGTGATGTGGATGGGAATGTTAAGACAGAGACAAAGCACCTGCGTGGTGAAGCTCTCCCGGCCCATCGTGCCTCCCCGTGCCTCCCTAAAGGGGGGCAGTGGACACCGAGAACCCCCGGAGTAGACCTCTGACTGTGACGTGCCTGGTCTCCTCTGTTGCCTCTGGGAAGGCCTCTAACTCGGCTAGTAACCTGGGGCGCCGCCACTGCTCAGTCACACGGCTTCCCCCATCAGATTGTTTCTCAACAGAAATGTGAGATTCAAGCTACAATCCTGGCCTTGCCCCACCTCAGTAATTTGTAAGACTGATAATGAAAAAAATTATGTTGATCCTTGAAAAAAAAAAAAAAGCGCTGCTAAGTTCTGGCTAGGGATGTAGCCAATGGGCTGCTCCATTTGTAGGAAACAGGAAGACACAGATGCGGTCTGTTGGGCCCTTTTCCTGCTCCTCCGCGGCTCTTAATCCCCCTTACGATGTCCACATCTTACCTCCCTGTGGCTATACCTTGGATAATTTCCTCAGATGTATCTTCCTGGTCACTAATACTCTACACAGTTATATTAATCTTTCGTTTAACTTTCTATCCATTTGAATTCTTAATTTTAGTAAGTTTCTTTTTTTTTTAATTTCTAAAAGTAGTATTTTGTTCTTCAAATTGGCCTAATCATTAGTCTCCTATTCTCTCGCTCATGTTTTCAATGCCCTTTTTAAATCTGAAAACATTTCAAGCAGACTTATTTTTTAATTTTAATTCTGATAATTAATTATAAAAGCTGACCTCTCTGTGGTTCTAGTTCTGTTATCTATGGCTTGCTGGATTTCTGCTTTGTAATATTTTACTGTGAGTTTTTTGTTAACTGTCTCTAGGAATTCCTTGAGGCCTGGTTGAGGGTATGCTCATCTGGGAAAGTCTGGTTTTGCTTCTCTTAGACACCTGGGGATATTACCTACCCTGATACTCTTTAAATTATAGGCTTGTGTTTTGGGATCATACAGAGAAGGTGGACTGGGTCCCAAACTACCTGAGGTCTGGCCAGTGGCTACAAGTTCTCAAAGGAGGTGCTTTTTTTTTAACTTTCATTCATAGCCCAGCCCAAGATAGAAATGTAGAAATGTGTTCTTGCGGTTCCCCTTTGCAGGGTGGGTTTCCTCTTTTAGCTCGCCCTCTCTGAGGGTGCACCTCTCCTGGGCCCAGGCATTATGCTTCTATTTTATGTGAATTCACGCTTTGTCCCTGTCCCCTCTGTGCAATGCAGTTCAGAGTCTCAATAAAGACGACTGTAGGCCTCAGGGTATCCAAGGCTCTAAAATTTAGTTTACTCCAGTCTGACCTTAGTGGACTCATCTAATCATTTAAGAGTGGTTTTAAAATTTTACCAAGCATTTTTAGATATCATGTAGCTGGGTAGTTTCAGGGTCTCTAACTGCAATATCGCTGAAAATAGAAGTCCTCAAATGTATCTGTCATCTTCACTTTTTCTTCCTACTATGGAAATTTCCAAGCATTTCACAAGTAGAAAGAACAGTATGATGAACGCCTATGTGCTGATCTCAGCTAGTAGCCAATCTCTGTTTCACTGATACTCCTCTTTTCTCCCTCTCCCACAGATTATTTTGAAACAAATTTCGGAGGCCACATAATTTTATTCATAAATATTTTCATATGTATTTCATACATATTTTCGTATGTCCAAAGATATGGACTCTATCTTAGTAATTAATTTTCATATTTATCTCATATATCATCTTTCACCAACTCTTTTTTTTAAAATATTTATTTATTTGGCTGCATCGGGTCTTAGTTGCGGCACATGGGATCTTTGTTGCAGAGTGCCAGCTCCTCTCTAGTTGTGGTGTGAGGGCTCAGTAGTTGCGGCGCGCAGGCTTAGCCGTCCCACGGCATGTGGGATCTTAGTTCCCCAACCAGGGATCAAACCCGCGTCCCTGCATTGGAAGGCGGATTCTTAACCACTGGACCACCAGGGAACTCCCTCACCAACTCTTTTAATTTAAGCTACTTACTTCCTTTTTATAGGCAGATTATAAATATAATAATTAAATCAAAGAATAGGCTACAATGTTTAAAGTAAATTTAATTTTAAATGTCACACTTTCCCTAATAATGAAATGTACTTATCTTATGCCTAATTTCCTTGGAGTCATAGTATTTCTCCATGTGCCTTATCCACCATGCCAAGTGATGACAAATATCCTTGATCATTAAAGTCAGAGCAGAGAGCATCCATGAACTCTAGATGGAAAAAAAACCCAACTAACAACAAGACCCAGCTAATTAACAGAGAGATAAAAGTAAAGAACTCTGGAAAAAAATAAGTAAAAAGATTGGTAATATGCATTAAAATACATTTATATAGAAAATAATACTTCTCACCATGGAAATTATGTTTATACACATAATGTAAGTATTATAAACATAAAAACTTACAAATCTTAAAAGCTAAGGGGGAGGGCTTCCCTGGTGGCGCAGTGGTTGAGAGTCCGCCTGCCGATGCAGGGGACACGGGTTCGTGCCCCGGTCCGGGAGGATCCCACGTGCCGCGGAGCGGCT
>NC_041220.1:9014747-9028174 GCF_002837175.3 Physeter macrocephalus
CCTGGCCGCTGAGCCTGCGCGTCCGGAGCCTGTGCTCCGCAACGGGAGAGGCCACAACAGGGAGAGGCCCGCGTACCGCAAAAAAAAAAAAGCTAAGGGGGAGGTGAAAGGAGGTGGAAAGAAACGTGAGTCATTCTCATCTTTCAAATCAGGAAACCAATTGATACCTTTTTTTTGGCTGCACTGGGTCTTCGTTGCTGCGTGCGGGCTTTCTCTAGTTGCCGCGAGCACGGGCTACTCTTTTCGTTGCAGTGCACGGGCTTCTCATTGCGGTGGCTTCTCTTGTTGAGGAGCCCAGGCTCTAGGGGCGTGGGCTTCAGTAGTTGCAGCACGTGGGCTCAGTAGCTGCGGCACATGGGCCCTAGAGCACATGGGCTTCAGTAGTTGCGGTGTGTGGGCTCAGTAGTTGTGGTGCACGGGCTTAGTTGCTCCGCGGCATGTGGGATCTTCCTGGACCAGGGATTGAACCTGTGTCCCCTGCATTGGCAGGTGGATTCTTAACCACTGTGCCACCAGGGAAGTCCCCCAATTGATACCTTTTTAAATGAAACTATTTAAAACCTACATGTGCAACCTCCAAATATTTATTATGGACTCAAATTAAATCAGAGAGGGTTTTTTTTGTTTGTTTTTTTGGTTTGTTTTTTGTGGTTTTTATTTATTTATTTATTTTGGTCAAGAGTGAAGCTCAAAATGTGAATTATTATTTTTCTCACCCATTTTAAAAAAATTCTGCACTGCTTAAATCATTTGAAATGAGATGCATGATTCTTATTAAAAAAAAAAAAAGAATTTTTAAATAAGTGAAGTTCCCAAAGGGTGAATTAGCCAATTTAACTTTCTATGCTAAGGATAGTGGTGAAAAAAGATACCCCACCAGATGAAGTTTCCTCTCCCATCTCTGAAAATATGCTATTAACATCACACAAAACCTTTTTCAATCTTGCAGTGGTTTCAAGTGAGGGCACTACATGCCCCCCTCCCCGCCCTTCCCAGAGGATGTTTGGAAATGTTTAGTCCCTTTTTGGTGGTCATAATGTCTGAGGGTTGCTATTGGCATGTAGTGGTCATAGGCCAAGGAGGGAAAGCATACTGTAAAATAAGCAACAGTGTCATATTGAAGAAATCATTGCCAAATCTACTGTCATAATGATTTTCCCCGACGCTTCCTTCTAAGAGTTTTATAGTTTTAGCTCTCAGGTATTAGGTCTTTTATCCATCTTGAGTTTTCTATCTGTGGTGTAAAGAAAGGTTCCATATTCATTCTTTTGCACCCAGATATAGTTTTCCCAACACCATTTTAAAAAACCGAAATATAGTTGATATACAATATTATGTTAGTCTCAGGTGTACTACACAGTGATTTGACATTTGCATACATTATGAAATGATCACCATAAGTCTAATAACTGTCCCCATTCAAAATTATAATATTATTGATCATATTCCTTATGCTGTATATTACATCCCCATGGCTTATTTATTTTATAACTGGAAGTCTGTACCTCTTAATCCCCTTCACCTATTTCTCCCCTCACCCTCCATTCTGGCAACCACGCCTTTGTTCTCCATATCTGTGAATCTGTTTTCATTTTGTTTTGTTTTTTAGATTCCATATATAAGTGAGATTATACAGGATTTATCCTTCTCTGATTTATTTTACTTAGCATAACACCCTCCAGATCCATTCATGTTGCTGCAAATGGCAAGATTTCTTTTTTTAATGGCTGTGTAGTATTCCATTGTGTACACACACCACATCTTCTTTATCCATTCATCTGTTGGTGGACACTTAGGTTGCTTCCATACCTTGGCAGTTGTAAATACTGCTGCTATGAATTGCATGTATCTTTTTGAATTAGTGTTTTCTTTTTTTTTTTTTTTTTTTTTGGCTATACCCAGCAGTAGAATTTCTGGCTCATATGAAAAAAAGACCACAAATAACAAACGCTGATGAAGATGTGGAGAAAAGGGAGGCCTAGTACACTGTTGGTGGGAATGTAAATTGGTGTAGCCACTATGGAAAACAGAGAGTTTTTGATGTTTCTTAAAGAGTTATTAACCACCATCCCCAGGCCAGAGAAAAACCTCAATCTAGACCTGGGATGTAGGGGGTTCTAGAGTCCAAGGATGGGCCAAGGTTAGTTAGAGCCCTTGCCTAGCTCCAACAGGAAGCAGGGCGTGCTATCTCCCAGGCAGAGCCCAGGGTGAGACTATAAGCCCTGGTGGATGGGCACTGAGACTCAATGTATATAGTAGTGTGTATATGTCAATCCCAAACTCCCAATTTATCCCTCCCCTCCACCTTTCCCCTTTGGTAACCATAAGTTTGTTTCCTAAGCTTGTCAGTCTGTTTCTGTTTTGCAAATAAGTTCATTTGTATCTTTTTTTTTTTTTTTTGGATTCTGCATATAAGCAATACCATATGATACTTGTCTTTCTCTTTCTCTGTCTGGCTTATTTCACTTAGTATGATAATCTCCAGGTTCATCCATGCTGCTGCAAATGTCTGCCCATTTTTAAAATCAGGTTGTTTGTTTTTTGTTGTTGAACTGCCTAAGCTTTTGTTTTTGTTTTTGTTTGGCTGTGCAGTGTGTTATGCACACTGCATCCCTGTGTGCATGCACACATCCCTGACCCGGGATCGAACCCACACCCCTTGCAGTGGAAGCACAGAGTCCTAACCAGGGAAGAGTCTCTTTGTATATTTTGGATATTAACCCCTTACCAGATATATTGTTTGCAAGTATCTTCTCCTGTTCGGTAGGCTACCTTTTCATTTTGTTGAGAGTTTCTTTTGCTGTGCAAAAGCTTTTTAGTTTGACGTGGTCCTATTTGTTTATTTTTGCTTTTGTTTCCCTTGCTTGAGGAGACAGATCCAAAAAACTATTGCCAAGACTGATGTCAAAAAGCATACCCCGTTTTCTTCCAGGAGTTGTATAGTTTCAGGTCTTATATTGAAGTCTTTAATCCATTTTGAGTTTATTTTTCTACATAGTGTGAGAAAGTAGTCTAGTTTAATTCTTTTGCATGTAGCTGTCCAGTTTTCCCAACACCATTTATTGAAGAGGCTGTCTTGTCCCCATTGTATATTCTTGCCTCCTTTGTCATAGACTAATTCACCATATTTATTTCTGGATTTATTTTGGGGCTCTCTATTCTATTCCACTGATCTATGTGTCTGTTTTTGTGCCAGTACCATACTGTTTTGATTACTGTAGCTTTGTAGTATACTTTGAAATCAGGACCCAACACCACTTCCTGAAAAAGACTGTCCTTTTCCCATTGAGTGATCTTGGTACCTTTGCTGAAAATCAACTGACCACACAAGTGTTTATTCTTGGGCTCTCTAGTCTATTCTATTAGTCTATATGTCTCTTCTTATGCCAGTACTGCAATGTTTTTTTTTTTAACTATATTACAAATTATTTTATTTGATCCTTTTAGACATTAAGACAGTAATAGTATAGTTTCTATATATTTTTTAAAAATTTTTTATCAAAGTATAGTTGACTTACAATATTATATTAAGTGTACAGCATGGTAATTTAATATTTTTATAGATTATACTCCAAACAATGTTATTATAAAATATTGACACTATTCCCTGTGCTGTACATTACATCCTTGTAATTTATTTATTTTATACCCAGTAGTTTGTACCTCTTGGTCACCTTCACCTGTTTGCCCCTCTCACCACTCCTCTCCCCTCTGGTAACCACTAGTTTGTTCTCTGTATCTGTAAGTTTGTTTCTGTTTTGTTATAATTGTTCATTTGTTTTACTTTTTAGATTCCACAGATGAGTGAAATCATATGGTGTTTGTCTGACTTATGTCATTTAGCATAATACCATCAGTGTTCATCCATGTTGTCACAAATGGCAATATTTCATCTTTTTTTATGGCTGAGTAGTATTCCTTTATATATATACACCACATCTTCTTTATCCATTCATTTATTGATGGGCACTTAGGTTGTTTCCATATCTTCACTATTGTAAATAATGCTGCAATGAACACAGGGATGGGGGTGCATATATCTTTTAGAATTAGTGTTTTCATATTCTCTGCATAAATTCCCAGAAGTGGAATAGCTGGATCACATGGCAGGTCTATTCTTAATTTTTTGAAGAACCTCCATATTGTTTTCCATAGAGGCTGCACAAATTAAATTTGGTTTGCCAATAATTTGGTTGAGGATTTTTGCATCTATGTTCATCAGAAATACTGGTCTGTAATTTTCTTTTTGTGTGTTGTCCTTGTCTAGTTTTGGCATCAGGGTGATGTTGGCCTCATGAAATGTGTTAGGTAGTGTTCCCTCCTCTTCAAATTTTTGGACGAGTTTGAGAAGGATAGGTATCAAATATCTTTGAATGTTTGGTAGAATTTACCAATGAAGCTGTCTGATCCTGGACTCTTATTTGGGGGGACGTTTTTGATTACTGTTTCAATCTCCTTACTAGTGATTGGTCTATTCAGATTTTTTATTTCTTCATGATTCAGTCTTGGAAGGTTGTATAATTCTAAGAATTTATCCATTTCTTCTAGGTTGTCCAATTTATTGATGGATAGTTGTTCATAGCAGTCTCTCATAATCCTTAGTATTTCATGGTCTTCATTGGAACTTCTCCTTTTTCATTTCTGATTTTATTTGAGCCTTCTCTCTTTTTTCTTACTGAGTCTAGCTAAAGGTTTCTCCATTTTGTTTATCTCTTCAAAGAACCAGCTCTTAGTTTCACTGATCTTTTCTACTGTCATTTCAGTCTCTATTTCATTTATTTCTGCTCTGATTTTTATTATTTCCTTTTTTCTACTGACTTGGGGCTTCATTTGTTCTTCTTCTAGCTCCTTTAGGTGTCAGGTTAAATTGTTTGAGATTTTTCTTGTTTCTTGAGGTAGGTTTGTATGCTGTAAACTTCTCTCTTAGTATCAATTTTGCTGAATCTCATAACTTTTGATATGTTATATTTTCATTTTTCTTCAGGTTTTTAAAATTTCTACTTTGATTTCTTTGTTGACCCAACAGTTGTTCAGTGGCAATGCTTTTTAGACTCCACATATTCGTGATTTTTCCAGCTTTCTTCTTGTAGCTGATTTCTAGTTTCATTCCATTAAGATCAGAAAAGAAGCCTGACATGATTTTAATCTTCTTGAATTTACTGAGACTTGTTTTGTGTCCCAACATAGGATCTTATCCTTAGGAATGCTCCATGTGCACTTGTGAAAAGTGTCTCTTCTCCTGCTTTTGGATGAAATGTTCTTTATATATCTATTAAGTTTATCTGGTCCAATGTTTCCTTTAAGGCTCATGATTCCTTGTTGACTTTCTGTCTAGATGATATATCTATTGATATAAGTGGGGTGTTAAAGCGCCCTACTATTATTACGTTGCTGTCAAGTTCTCCCTTTAGGTCTGTTAATAATTGCTTTTATATATTTTGGTGCTCCTATGTTAGATGCATATATATTAATAAATGTTTTCTTGATGGACTGTCCCCTTTATCATTATTTAATGTCTATATTTGTTTCTTATTGCCTTTTTTGTCTTGAAGTCTATTTCGACTGATTTGAGAATTGCCACACTTGCTTTCTTTTGGCTGCCACTTTCTTGGAGGGTCATCTTCCATTTCTTCAGTTGGGGCCTTTGTTTGTGTTGAGAGTTGAGATGAGTCTCACAGAGGCAGCATATAGTTTTGGGCCTTGTTTTTTAATCCACTCAGCCTCTCTACGTATTTTGATTGGTGAATTTAATCCATTTACATTTAGGGCGATTATTGATAGATGAGCACTTAATACTCCCATTTTATCTTTTGTTTTCTGGTTGCTCTGTATCTCCATTGTTTCTTTTTCCTTGTGGTGTTGTCTGCCATTTTAATTTGGTGGTTTTCTATGATATTTTTCTCCATTTCCTCTTTTTTTACGTTTTGTGTCTCTGCTCAGATTTTTGCTTTGTGGTTACCATGAGGTTTGTATAAAATATTTCATAGATAAAATAGTCCTCTTTCTGCTGATAGCACCTTGTCTTCATTTGCCTATACAGGTTCCACCCTTTCCCTCTTCCCCTTTTATGTTTTTGTTGTCACAAATTATCCCTTTTTATGTTGTAGATTCATCATCAATTTAAGTAACTACAGTTATTTTTAATGCTTTTTTTCTCCTTTAACATTTATGCTATAATTAAGTGTTAACAACCTACTCTGATGTAGCATTATAGCATTATAATTTTCTGATTCTGTCTATTTATCACTTTACCAAAAGTTTTGTGTAATTTTGCCTTTTTGTTTCAGGTAGAAGAGCTCCTTTCAATATTTCATGTAAGGTAGGACTAGTGGTGATAAACTCCCTTAGCTTTTGTTTGTCTGGGAAAGCCTTTATTTCTCCTTCAGATGTGAAGGATAACTTTGCTGGTTAGAGTATTCTTGGATAAGAGTTTTTTTTTTTTAATTGAGGTAGAGCTGATACACAATATTATATAATTTACAGGTGTACAACATAGTGATTGTACAATGTCGTGTACAACAATTTTTAAAGGTCATACTCCATTTATACTTATTATAAAATATTGGCTCTATTCCGTGTTGTACGACATATCCTTGTAGCTTGTTTATTTTATACATAACCGTTTGTACCTCTTAAGCCCTTACCCCTATCTTCCCCCTTCCCACTCCCCAGTGGTAACCACTACTTTGTTCTCTATATCTGTGAATCTGTTGCTTTTTTTTGTTATATTTACTAGTTTGTTGTATTTTTTAGATCTCACATATAAGTGATATCATACAGTATTTGTCTTTCTCTGTCCAACTTATTTCACTTAGCGTAATACCCTCTAAGTCCATCCATGTTGTTGCAAAAGGCAAAATTTCATTCTTTTTTATGGCTGGGTAGTATTCCATTGTATACATACACCACATGTCCTTTATCCATTTATCTTTATTCCATATCTTGGCAATTGTAAATAATGCTGCTATGAACATTGGGTTCATGTAACTCTTTGAATTAGTGTTTTGGTTTTTCTTTTTGGATATATACCCAGGAGTGGAATTGCTAGGTCATAGAGTAGGTCTATTTTTAGTTGTTTTGATAAACCTCCATACTCTTTTCCACAGTGGTTGCACGAATTTACGTTCCGACCAACAGTGTTCAAGGGTTCCCTTTTCTCCACATTGGGTGACAACTTTTATCTTTCAATATTTTGAGTGTGTCATTCCACCCTCTCTTGGTCTGTAGAGTTTCTGCTGAAAAATATGCTGATAGCTTAATGGGGGTGTATTGATAGGTTACTGTCTTTTGTCCCCAGCTCTCTTGAAAATTATTTCTTTATTATTGACTTTCGACAGTTTTAATATAATGTGTCTTGAGAAGATCTTTTTGCATTGAGGTAATTAAGTATTCTATTAGCTTTGTGGACTTGTATATCCAGTTCCTTCCCCATCTTTGGGGAGTTCTCAGCTATTATGTCTTTAAATAAGCTCTCTGTTCCCTTCTCCCTCTCTTCTCCTTCTAGGATACCCATTATCCTTATGTTGCCCTCTCTAACAGAGTTGGATAGAGTTTCTTCAATTTCTTAAGATCTTAGTTCTTTCTCCTCTTCTACCTAAATCATTTCTAGATTTCTATCTTTGAGCTCACTAATTTTCTCTTCCATGAGGTCTGTTCTATTTCCAATACTTTCTAATGCTTTCTCCATCTCATTTATTGAGTTCTTTAGCTCTGGAATTTGTTTGGTTCTTTTTTAGAGTTGGTAAAGTATTGCTTCTATTCATTCATTTTATTCCTGAGCTCACTGAACTGCCTGAGGTTTCTCATGACGGCTATTTTGAAATTCTCTATCATTTAGATTACAATCTTCTGTGACCTTTAAGTTTGGTTTCTGGAGAACTGTCATTTCCTTTTTGTGATGCTGTGTTACTGTGGTTTTTTTTTTCATGGTGCTTGGTGAGTTGCTCCTCTCCTGGCTCATCTGAAGTAGCAACCCCCTTTCTTATTTAGGTAAAGCTTTGTTTACTTAGATTCTAACAATTCAACAGATTGGTAATTAGAGGCCTTTCTTCTGTTTTTTAGTAGGTGGTGCTATAGCACAAGTTTTTGGTTTCTCTTCCTGAGCTGCCTCTGGCGATATCTGAGAATTGTCACTTTCCACCCTCCACTGCCTTTGTCACAGGTGCCCTCATGGTCCCTGCTTGCAACTCTGGGCTCGCTGGTGCCTTGCTGATGATGGTGCCATTGACGTTGCTGTCATTGCTGCCAGGGGCACTGGGAGGATGGGTGCCTCCACCATGTCTGGGGTCATTTGGTTGGCGGGCACCACTGCCTCGGCAGGAAGAGGGGGAGGGTGGGAGCAGCTGGGGTCACAGGTGCTTCCACCACATCTGGGGTTGTCAGGTTTGCAGACACCACCATGGGCAGGGGAGCAAGAGTCATGGCCCCTGCCACTACTGCTGCCCAGTTCCACCATGGCCAGGAGGCCACATGCACTGCCTCCACTGCTGCTACCTGGCTTTCTGGGGCTGCAGGCTTTGCCGCTTCAGGAGTGGGGCTGGGAGTGCAGGCACTGCCTCCACTATTACCCCAGTTCCACCTCCTCTATGTGTTCCAATCCCCCCACCTTCAGATACACAGGTGTGTGGATCTCTCCAGCATCCTGGTGTTTTCGGCAGAGGAACCTCTGTTGAGTTAGGGCTGTTTTATTCGTTGTAGACTGAAGGGGAGAGACAAAGGATCTCACGATGCCACGATGCTGATGTCCCTCTCCAGCAATTTTTGAAATCAGAAAGTATGAGACCTCCAACTTTGTTCTTCATTTTCAAGATGACTTTGGGTATTTAGGGGTCCCTTGAGAGTCATATGAAGTTTAGGATTGGTTTTTCAATTTCTGAAAAAAACACCACTGGGATTTTGAGAGTGACTGCATTCAATCTGTGGATCATTTTACGTAGTATCTTAACAACATTAAACATTCCAATCCATGCATACAGAATGTCTTTCTATTTATTTATGTCTTCTTTAATTTCTTACAGCAATGTTTTGTAGCTGTCAGTGTACAAGTCTTTCACCTTGTTGGTTAAATTTATTTTAATCTTTTTAATGCTATTGTAAATGAAATTGTTTTCTTAATTTCCCTTTCAGATTGTTCATTGCTAGAGTATAGAAAAGCAACTGATTTTTGTGTACTGACTTTGTATCCTGAAGCTTTGCTGAATTTATTAGTGCTAACAGTTTTTTTGTGTGGAATCTTTAGGGTTTTCTACATTATAAAATAATGTCACCTGTTAACAGAGATCATTTTACTTCCTTCAAATCTCGTTGCCTTTCTTTTTCTTAATTGCTTTAGCTAGAACTTCCAATACCATGTTGAATAGAAGTGGCAAAAGCAGGCATCTTTGTTTCATTCCTGATTTTAGGGAAAGGGCTTTGTCTTTCACCACTGAGTATGATGTTAGCTATGGGCTTTTTATATATGGCCCTTATCATGTTAAGGAAGTATCCTTCTACTTCTAGTATATTGAGTGTTTTTTTTTATCATGAAAGGTATTGAATTGTGTCAAATTATTTTTTCTGCCTCAATTAAGATGATCATGTAGTTTCTTCCTTTCATTATGTTAATGTGGTGTATTACGCTGATTGATTTTCATGTGTTGAACCATCCTCATATTCCAGGGTTAAAACCCAACCTGGTCATGGCATATAATCCGTTTAATGTGGTACTCAATTCAATTTGCGAGTATTATGTTGAGAATTTTTGCATCTATATTCACAAGGGATAGTGGTTTATAGTTTTCTTTTCTTTTAGTGTCTTTGTGTGGTTTTAGTATCAGGGGACTGCTGATCTCATTGGATGAATTAGGAAGTGCTCAGTTTTTTGGAAGAGTTTGAGAAGGATTGATATTAGTTCTTCTTTAAATATTTGGTAGAATCTACCTGTCAAGCCATTTTGTCCATTGCTTTTCTTTGCTTGGGAGGTTTTTAGTTACTGATTCAATCTCCTTGATAGTAAGAGGTCTATTCAGATTTTCTGTTTCTTCATGAGTTGGTTTTGGCAGATTGTATTTTTCTAGAAATGTGTCCATCTTATCCAGGTTATCCAATTTGTTGACGGACAATTGTTCGTAGTATTCTTTTATATTATTTTTTATTTCTGTAAAATCAGTAGTAATGACCCCACTTTCATTTCTGATTTTAGTAATTTCTCTCTTTCCTTAGTCAATGTAGCTAAAGATTTGATCTTTTCAAAGAAATAACTTTTCGTTTCATGGCATTCTTATACTCAAAAATACACCTACTTATAAAATATATACTTAGCCCATAATTTTATAACTGCTTACTTATGTATTTTCCTTATAAGAGTGAGAATTAATTTTTAAGGCCAGTTTGTAGCTTTACAATAGGTACTCAATAAATTCATTGTTAAATGAATAAGTTTAAAGGGGTATACAGAAAGAAATGTACATAAATCATAAATGCAAAGGAGGCATGGGGTAGTCTGAGGTAAATGTGCAAAGTTAACCCTAAAATACTGAATACAATACAGTTCCCTTAACAGCATGAATTTTGTTTTTTTCTCAGTATTTACAACAGTTATTGAGGTGGATTTCTATTTTTAAAGCCTGGTTTCTACAGAGTTTAGAGTTCTTCCTTACCCTTCTTTGATGCTTAAACTTTTTTATCATAAGCCAGCGAATAAATCCCTAGTCTTATCAGGAAATGCTGATTTTTTTCACTTTGTTCTCGGCCTTAGCTGAACTCATGACCCCTGATGTTTTCATTTGTCCTCAAATCCAAGCTGTACCTCCAGGGTTCCATAAAACCCTGCCAACAGGCATTGCAATTAAGTCATTCAAACATGCAGGAGTTTATTTACAAAATTAGAAGGGCATTTGGTTAATTGTAAGGCCCCTTCCAACTCCATCAGTCCATGATTCTGCTGAAGATGAGTTACACAGCTTGCTGAGTTTAAATGCCATGAAATGCTGCCTAGCACTAGGTTTCAAATTATGGTCTGATAATCCTGGGGTACCATGGAGAGGCTTCAGGACTCCACAAACCTTTTATGCAAATATTGTTTTTAAACTATTGTGACCATTAAGAAAATGAAAGGACAAGTCACAGACTGAGAGAAAATATCTGCAAATCATATATCTCATAAACAACTTCTATCCATAACATGGATTCCCCCCAACATAAATAACATTTATGCATTTTGGTTCCATTCTGTAAATGAAATTAAAAAGGTAAATATTGCACATGCCTTTAAAAAAATGTATAGGATAGAGGGACAACTTGTATTCAGAATATATAAAAAACACTTACAACTCAATACCAAGAAGATAAATAACCCAGTTTTAAAACGGGCAAAAAATTTAAATCGACATTTCATCAAAGATCTATGAATGGCCAATAAGCACATGAAAATATGCTTGATGGTCATTAGGGAAATACAAATTAAAATCACAGTGAGATACCACTTCACACCACTAGAATGGCTATATGCAAAAAGACACAATAACAACTACTGGTGAGAGAATCTGAAGAAACTGGAATCCTCACACACTGCTGGTGGGAATGTAAAGTGATACAATTACTTTGGAAAACAATGTGGCAGTTTCTTTAAAAGTTAAACATAAATTTACCATGTGACTCAGGAAATTCACTCCTAGCAATCTATCCAAGAGAAATAACAACATATGTTCACACAAAGGCCTGTAAGCAAATGTAGCATTATTCCTAATAACCAAAAATTGCAAAAAACCTGTATGTGCACCAACTTGGTAAGTATAGACAAACAAAATTTGGTATATCCATACAGTAGAATATTGTTCAGCAATAAAAATTAATAACTCATGCTTATAAGATGGGCGAACTTCAAGAACATGCTAAGTGAAAGAAGCCACACAAAAAGATTACAGGATTCAACTTAATGAGATGCCCAGAGAAAACAAAGCTATAGAGTCAGGAAGTACCTTAGTGTTTGGGGTGGGAAAGAGGAATGCTGCAGACAGGCAAGAAAAAAATTTTTTTTCAACACAACTCTCTTCCTATAGTGCATTCGGCAGTCATCAGTTACCGCATCCTGTGTAACCGGCTCCAAAGCGCCCGCCCATACGCTCGAATCGTCCACAGTCCAATTAGAGATTTGCTTCCACCTCCAAAGTAACTTTTTGACTATGCTGGTGGGGGATTCTAGGCAATGCACTGACTTGTGCCCCGCTGTCACAAAGCGCCGACAGGTTTGACAACTTTATTTTTATTTTATTACAGCCGCACCACGCCGCATGCAGATCTTAGCTCCCCAGCCAGGGATCGAACCCGTGCCCCCTGCAGTGGAAGCGCAGAGTCTTAACCACTGGACCGCCAGGGAAGTCCCAGCTTTGACACCTTTGAATGCCATCAAGTTCCCAACACACTTTGACCAGTGCATATATCTTCCAGTCCCAGACAGAAACAGAGGAGCCTCCACCCCTGTCTTAGGCCTGCTTCTTCTTAAAAGGAGAAAGGCCTAGGAGGTGGTGCTGAATGCATTAGGTACACATCAATGCAGACTGCACGGGTCTCCGCAAGGGGACCTGGCTCTCTTGGCCCTCCTCCTGCTGCAGCAGTAGGGTCAGCCACAGGGAACTGCGTGGGTTCCACTCCTGGCTCGCCCACACAGCTGGCAGGGCGACTGCTAGTCGCCTGCTCGTCAAGGAAGAAGCCTCTACAGTCTCACTGGCTTTTGCCCAAACCCATCCTTTGTATCACTTCTTTCCAGCTTAGTGTAGGAACAGACCTTAGAACATTATGATGTAACTGACTGTCCCGTCACCACTTTATCAATGAGGTCTGCTACCTTCCAGGGCCTGTTCCATACCTGCTTAGTCCACCAGGTATGTCTCACCTGTATTTTTTTTTTATTAGTTATCTATTTTATACACGTCAGTGTGTACATGTCAATCCCAATCTCCCAATTCATCCCACCACCACCACCATCCCCGCACCGCTTTCCCTGCTTGGCATCCATACGTTTGTTCTCTACATCTGTGTCTCTACTTCTGCCTTGCAAACCGGTTCATCTGTACCATTTTTCTAGATTCCACACATACGTGTTAATATACGATATTTGTTTTTCTCTTTCTGACTTACTTCACTCTGTATGACAGTCTCTAGGTCCATCCACATCTCTGCAAATGACCCAATTTCATTCTTTTTTATGGCTGAGTAATATTCCATTGTATATATGTACCACATCTTCTTTATCCATTCGTCTGTCAGTGGACACTTAGGTTGCCTCCATGATCTGGCTATTGCAAATAGCGCTGCAATGAACATTGGGGTGCATGCGTCTTTTTGAATTATGGTTTTCTCTGGGTATATGCCCAGGAGTGGGATTGCTGGGTCATATGGTAGTTCTATTTTTAGTTTTTTAAGGAACCTCCATACTGTTCTCCACAGTG
>NC_041220.1:9028244-9034883 GCF_002837175.3 Physeter macrocephalus
GCCATCTGTATGTCTTCTTTGGAGAAATGTCCATTTAGGTCTTCTGCCCATTTTTTGACTGGGTTGTTTGTTTTTTTGATATTGAGCTGCATGAGCTGTTTATATATTTTGGGGTACCACTGGCACCAGTAAGCATAAGTTTGTTGTGAGCTTTTTGAGGTGATAGAAAGGTTCTAAAATTAGATCCGTCATGGTTACACAACTCTATTAATTTACTATAATTCATTGAATTGTACACTTAAAATGTATGGTATCTAAATTTCAATAAAGCAGTTTTAAAGCAGTTTAAAGCCAATAAACAACAATGTGTTCATCCTAAATATATATGTGTATATATGTATTTACCTATTCATTTAAGACATTTAAGAAATTGTATAAAAACATACTTACTGTACCCTCTCGTGTACTATCTACCACACTGGGAGCCTATGTGTTAACTTGTGTCATTTTTATATGTATCTCAGAATGTATCTTCTTCTGTCATCTCTGTTTATAATCAGAGAAAATCAGAAAATTGTAAGATGAACAAAACAATACAAAAGCCATTTCCGACTAACAGTCTGTGAATCAGATTTTTCTTGATACTTTACAACCAAATGCAGAAATAAATTTATTTCAGAGGCTTCCTGCAACTATAATAAATACTTTTCACAACATTTTTGTGCTCATCAAAAATACTGCTTTTATTGACTTACTTCCTGATAAGTAAATGTATAAATTTTAACATATAAATAATAATAAATATATTTTTAATATATTGGAGTTGTGCATTTATTTTTAAGTTTTAAAAACATTTCTGTTGCTAAAATAAAAAACAAGATCTAAATTCTCCTCTGCCACAGGTGGTACAAAAAGATCAAGCTCAACTACATTTTTACGAGTGGAGTGATTAGAAATAAGTTCAGGGCTTCCCTGGTGGCGCAGTGGTTAAGAATCCACCTGCCAACGCGGGGGACACGGGTTCGAGCCCTGATCCGGGAAGATCCCACATGCCATGGAGCAACTAAGCCCATATGCCACAACTACTGAGCCTGTGATCTAGAGCCTGGGAGCCACAACTACTGAAGCCCACCTGCCACAACTACTGAAGCCCACACACCTAGAGCTCCACAACAAGAGAAGCCATCGCAATGAGAAGCCCGCGCACCACAACGAAGAGTAGCCCCCGCTCGCTGCAACTAGAGAAAGCCCGTGTGCAGCAATGGAGACTCAAAGCAGCCTTAAATAAATAAATAAAATCTATGAAAGAAAGAGTTAAAAGAAGTAAGTCCAGTTCAAAAGAATACTTTATTATTGTCCTCTGAGGCTCCCATGAAGGTAGATGGCATTCTACTTAGACAGCAAAGGTTTAACTTCAAAAAACATTAAAAAACATCAGGTGTTCCATTTCCTCCTTTATCCAACATTTCTTAGAAACACAGAGTACTCTTTCCTGCTTCCTCTTTCCTGTGGGCTGGAGTCCAAACATACTGGAGTTCCCGTAGCTATCCTGGACCATGAGATGACTGAGAACAGAAGCTACATATGGCAAAGCAACAAGATAGAAGGAATGAGAGTTCTTGAAACCAGGGAACTGTTATACTTTCTGGAATGCCTACCTCTGGATTTCTTGAACATGAGAGGTAGACATCTATATTGTTTTATACCACAGCCTTACGACTAAACTTAATTCTAATGAGAATACTGAGATCACAGTGGTGCTACAGAGGGGGCAGCAGGCCCAAAACTCTCAGATCGGAAGTGCTTGGCATCTTCAAGGCACAATATAAACGGGCTAGGGTATTGGTAAAGGGAGGGAGATGGAGGGATGGCTAATGGGGAGGCAGATGGTATAGGGCCTAGTGGCTCATTGGGTCTTCGAGCTTTTATTTAAATGTAGAAAACCAGTGGAGAGTTCTGAGACGAAAAGTGACTTGATTGATATATGTATGTGTATATATATATATATTTTTTGGCTGCATTGGGTCTTCGTTGCTGTGCGTGCACGGGCTTTCTCTAGTTGCAGCGAGCGGGGGCTACTCTTTGTTGCGGTGCGCCTGCTTCCCATTGCAGTGGCTTCTCTTGTTGCGTAGCCCCCGCTCGCTGCAACTAGAGAAAGCCCGTGTGCAGCAATGGAGACTCAAAGCAGCCTTAAATAAATAAATAAAATCTATGAAAGAAAGAGTTAAAAGAAGTAAGTCCAGTTCAAAAGAATACTTTATTATTGTCCTCTGAGGCTCCCATGAAGGTAGATGGCATTCTACTTAGACAGCAAAGGTTTAACTTCAAAAAACATTAAAAAACATCAGGTGTTCCATTTCCTCCTTTATCCAACATTTCTTAGAAACACAGAGTACTCTTTCCTGCTTCCTCTTTCCTGTGGGCTGGAGTCCAAACATACTGGAGTTCCCGTAGCTATCCTGGACCATGAGATGACTGAGAACAGAAGCTACATATGGCAAAGCAACAAGATAGAAGGAATGAGAGTTCTTGAAACCAGGGAACTGTTATACTTTCTGGAATGCCTACCTCTGGATTTCTTGAACATGAGAGGTAGACATCTATATTGTTTTATACCACAGCCTTACGACTAAACTTAATTCTAATGAGAATACTGAGATCACAGTGGTGCTACAGAGGGGGCAGCAGGCCCAAAACTCTCAGATCGGAAGTGCTTGGCATCTTCAAGGCACAATATAAACGGGCTAGGGTATTGGTAAAGGGAGGGAGATGGAGGGATGGCTAATGGGGAGGCAGATGGTATAGGGCCTAGTGGCTCATTGGGTCTTCGAGCTTTTATTTAAATGTAGAAAACCAGTGGAGAGTTCTGAGACGAAAAGTGACTTGATTGATATATGTATGTGTATATATATATATATTTTTTGGCTGCATTGGGTCTTCGTTGCTGTGCGTGCACGGGCTTTCTCTAGTTGCAGCGAGCGGGGGCTACTCTTTGTTGCGGTGCGCCTGCTTCCCATTGCAGTGGCTTCTCTTGTTGCGTAGCACGGGCTCTAGGCACACGGGCTTCAGTAGCTGTGGCTCGCGGGCTCAGTAGTTGTGGCACACGGGCTCCAGAGCGCAGGCTCAGTAGTTGTAGCGCACAGGCTTAGTTGCTCCGCGGCGTGTGGGATCTTCCCGGACCAGGGCTCGAACCCGTGTCCCCTGCATCGGCGGGCTGACCCTCAACCACCACGCCACCAGGGAAGTCCAATAGTTTCTACTATTTTATACGTTTAAAATATTCTAGTATTGATCTTAAAGATCAAAGTCAGTTACTTCACTGACAAAAATGGGTTTATCTGGGGATAGCAGAAAATTACGGTTTGGGAGAAACGTGCCATGGCGAAAACCATAGGTAAGTCCAGTGAACAGAGGAGAGGAACATTATTTTATAAAGAAAAGGGGGGAAGTCGGAGAGGTTATTTTGAATGAAAGTCCACGGGAGAAAAGTGACAGTTCGGGGTAATGACGGTTTCTCACTGGCTGACTTGCTAGGCAGTGGATTTCTTCTAGGAGGTGCAATGCACAACTTTTCCTGTTGGGGGCAGTAGATGCCGACTGTTTCCTGTTGGTTCTTCTTTGGGGCTCTGTACTTGACAGTTCTTCCTGTAACTGATGTGGGGGTGTGCTATGTGGGGCCTCCTCTTTCTGGTCTCCCGACTTCATTTTAGTCAGGTTTCACTTTATTAATTTTCATCCTAGGTTATAAAATTTCATGGAAAACTTGTCACAGTCACCTTTATTAACTGGCCGAAGCTAAAACTGAATCATTTGTAACTAGGTTTAGAGTAACCTGTCAGAAAAACTAATGTGTTAACACAAGGATGTGGTCTGCACAGAAACTAAAAACAGTCCAAGATAGTGCATGGTGGGCTCAGAGGGTACTACCTCGGAATCCTGCCTCGGGGTTCTACTAACTGTGTGGGAGAGCTTGATGTGTGGAATTCGAGGGCCTAGTGGGCCACTTTTGGCGAGCAGAGCTGCCGCCGCAGGATGAACGGGATTGAACATTCCTAATCTACCGAAGCGTGATCATCTTTATCTCTGAAGATTCTGTGAGGATTAAGTGCTTATTTAGCCCAGTTCCTGGCACATAAGAATCATCCCATAAATCATGTCTTTATTATTAGTAGCCACAATTATTAGAGTTTGAGAATCCTTAACTACACTTTTAACACTGGATCAGGGCAATATGAAACTTCCAGTCCCTAAACATGTTTTTCTCCGTTATGGGTTGAGACACCTCACACAAGCATTTTCCATTACTTGGATGAAAAAGCTCTCAAGTATAGACTCTTATCTTTTTTTTTTTTTTTTTTTCGGTACGCGGGCCTCTCACTGCCGTGGCCTCTCCCGTTGCGGAGCACAGGCTCCGGACGCGCAGGCTCAGCGGCCGTGGCTCACGGGCCCAGCCGCTCCGCGGCACGTGGGATCCTCCCGGACCGGGGCGCGAACCCGCGTCCCCTGCATCGGCAGGCGGACTCCCAACCACTGCGCCACCAGGGAAGCCCTATACACTTATCTTTACTCTGATACACAGAAGTAGGTGACTTGAGTACTTCAGTCATAGGAAGGAATGTCCCTTAAGAAAATCAATTAATTATCCTTCTGATTCATGCCTCAATTTCTTGAGTTTAATTGTCATGAATCGGCAACTATGAGCTCCAACAGCACAAGTATACAGTGAAAAGATCCAGTTTCTGGGCCCACATAAGTGAGGCCTGCCTCTTAACTAAGTTGATCTTACCTCAGTACTGCTTACTGTTGGGGCCCAGGGCCGGCTACCGCAAAATATGCCTCAATGGCATAATGATTATTTTAAATTAAAGTTACATGAAAAATAGCTGGTGGGAAAAAAATGATATTAAAAAAAAAAAACCACCTACTCAGATCCTCCTCTTTTTCCCTAAAAGTGGGAAACAAATCTCCTACGTGAAGGTATCCTCCCTATACTAGGAGGACAGAAAGCATCCTTATCAACAGAGTTAGGGAATTCAAGTCTAAGAAAGCTGTGTAAACTTTGTTACGTCTTCATTAGTCCGCTACCCCAAGCGCAAGCCCCTTAGTTTTGTCAAACCTTTGCAAACAGTTGTTTCTTGGTCTGAGTATGATATATAAACAGCCTGCTTTGGTTGCTTCACGGGTCCCATTTCTAGAGACACTCATGCATACGAATTAAATTGTTTTTTTCTCCTGTTAATCTGTCTTGTGTCAATTAAATTATTAGACCAGACAAAAGAACTCAAGAGGGGTAAGGGGGAAATTTCCCCTTCCCGACAGCCGGCGTAGTTGGCAGGACACTGGCTGCACTCTGCTGCATCCTCTACCCCCACCCCAAGGCTGCAGCAGAGAAATCCGGGGACTTCTGACAAAGGTCAGCAGAAGGTAAGGGTTCTCACCACAGCAGTCTCCCAGATCTCTGCCTGCAGGGTCCAATGGAAGGAAGAAGTGGTGAGAGTCCTTTTTCTCTCTTTCTAAACCTAGATTAAGAGGAGAAGATATTCATGGAACTGCTTCCTTGGGAAATAGCAATGCTGGTATTTGGTAAATGAGTACTTTGATCTTTATTAATCCTTTCCTCCCAGAGACGGCCACTGTTTTTCTTTGTCTCTGTTCTCATAAGGAGGAAAAACCATAGGCAAAAGAGCAGGCAGAGGCCCTTTATAAGCCAGCTGTTTGAGATGGCCTCACAGACGGGTGAGTTAACAGTTCTCACCAGACCAGTATCTATTTAGACAAACTCTGGTGTAGGTCCCCTATGTTAAAACTGGACGAGGCTTTTCTTCCATCTTGTTCTATGTCATGAGGGCTTGGCTTTATGACCAGTGAGAACGTTCTCTCTGGTCTCCACCATCTGAAAGTAGTACTTACTGGGGTGCGTCTGGTGGCCAGCAGAATAGACTGGGGTTCCGAGACACAAAGTCATAAGCAGCACTTTCCTTGTCCAGCCATGCCAGCTCTCAGGGGAATTGATCACAAGGGATCCTAGTCCATAAAGGGCCTTTGTTGTCTCAACGGTCACTGCTGTTAATGCGAGAAAAGTCCCAATCCAGTAGCACCTGCCCAGTGTCACAGATCAGCAGGCCTATAACTGGAGGCATCCCATGTTCTTGTGGGAAACCAGGGACACTATTTTCACTGCACCATTCTTACCAACCGTAGTGATGAAAAGGCTTTGACTTTCTTAGATTAACTCTGGGAATGAACTTTCTGGATCTTGTGAGGGCTACATACTTTCTTATGAGATGCCTCTTGCATCTTTGGTTAAGCCATTAAAAAAGGCTTATTGGTTTGAGTCACTGTTTGAAACATAAGATTCTACTCATCAACGGCCAGGCAATGAATCCTTTAAATTGGCTATATTTAAAAGGAAAAAAATTAGAGCTCTCATCATAAACAACTGTCATATTGGTACTTATGGGAAGATCAAAGTGAAAGGAGAACACACACACACACACACACACAAAGTGTAACAGCTAGCCTTAGGGAATCTCTTATTAAGATGAAAGAACGGGGGGCTTCCCTGGTGGCGCAGTGGTTGCGCGTCCGCCTGCCGATGCAGGGGAACCGGGTTCGCGCCCCGGTCTGGGAAGATCCCACGTGCCGCGGAGCGGCTGGGCCCGTGAGCCATGGCCGCTGAGCCTGCGCGTCCGGAGCCTG
>NC_041220.1:9035007-9045124 GCF_002837175.3 Physeter macrocephalus
GCCCGCATACCACAAAAAAAAAAAAAAAAAAAAGATGAAAGAACAGGGACTTCCCTGGTGGCACAGTGGTTAAGATTCTGTGCTCCCAATGCAGGGGGCCCAGGTTTGATCCCTGTTCAGGGAACTAGATCCCATATGCATGCCACAACTAAGAGTTCGCATGCCACAGCTAAGGAGTCAGACTGCCACAACTAAGACCCAGTGCAACCAAATAAATAAATAAATATTTTTTTTTAAAAGATGAAAGAACAGAAGTCAGACCTAAAACAAAGATCCAGCATGAATTCCCCTTCTTTAAAAAAAATCACTGGATAGAAGACCTGAACAGACGTTTTTTCAAAGAAGACAAACAGATGGCTAACAAGCACATGAAAAGATGCTTAACATCACTGATTAGTAAAGAAATGCAAATCAAAACAACGAGATACCACCTCACACCTGTAAGAATGCCTATCATCAAAAAGTGTATAAATAACAAACGCTGTTCATGTGGAGAAAGGGAACCCTTGTGCACTGTTGGTGGGAATGTAAATTGGTGCAGCCACTATGGAGAACAGTATGGAGGTTCCTCAAAACCTAAAAGTAGAACGACCACATGATCAAGCAATCCCACTCCTGGGTATATATCTGGAAAAAAAGTGAAAATACAGTTTGAAAAGATACATGTACCCCAATGTTCACAGCAGCACTATTTACAATAGCCAAAGTATGGAAGCAACCCAAATGCCTATCAACAGACAAATAGATGAAAAAGAAGTGGTGTGTGTGTGTGTGTGTGTGTGTGTGTGTGTGTGTGTAATGGAATATTATTCAGCCATAAAAAAGAATGGAATTCTGCCATTTGCAGCAAAGTGGATGGACCTAGAGAATACCATCTTTAGTGAAATAAATCAAATACTGTATGATATCACTTATATGGGAAATCTAAAATATAATACAAATGAATGTATATGCAAAACAGAAACAGACTCATAGATATAGAAAACAAAGCTGTGGTTACCAAAGGGGAGAGGGAGGGAGGAGGAGCAAATTAGGGGTATGGGATTAAGAGATACAAACTACTATGCATAAAATAGATAAGGAACAAGGATATATTGTACAGCAAAGGGAATTATAGCATTATCTTACAATAACTTTTAATGGAGTATAACCTGTAAAAATACTGAATCCCTATGCTGTATACCTGAAACTAATATAAAATTATAAATCAACTATACGTCAATAATAAGAAAAAAAAAATCACCCCATCTTCTTAGCAATTCCCCAGGCCCTCCTACAAATAACCAAGAAATAGATAGCTGGAAGCTAATAGTCAAGGGCTAACAGAAACAACTATCTTTGTCTTGCAAATCTCTACGAAAACCAGAAATGCAACTTTAGAAACAAGTCAAGGCCCACCTATCTTTACCAATCCCCAAACATTGCCTAACTCTCTCAAAATGCTTGAGGATACGATAAAAAGATCAGGATGTTGGAGCAAAATTGTCCTGTATTTAAGGAAAAATGTTAAGAATAATTACTCTAAGACTTACGACAATAGACAAATATACTCCAAAACTCCTAGGAGAAAACTTATATTTTCATTCTCTGTCCCTTAAAATCTTATCTTTGAAATGTAAACATAGCCCTCAATTGCCTGAGACTGAGCCTGGAATTAATTCAGTTCTACCAACTGAAATAAAAGAGAAAAAATAGAGGGAAAGAGGTCTTTTTCCCCTAGTGGTCCAGTGGCTAAGACTCTGTGCTCCCAATGCAGGGGACCCGGGTTCAATCCCAGGTCCCACATGCCACAACTAAGAGTTCACATGCCACAACTAAAAGATCCCGCATGCCACAACTAAAAAAAAAGAAAGATCCCAAGTGTTGCACCTAAGACCCGGTGCAACCAAATAAATAAATGTTAAAAAAAAAAAAAAAAAAAAAAAAAAAGCGGCCTTTTTAAACACAAACTGCTAAAAGGGCTCTTTTGCCCAAACTCTAAATCACAACCTCCTTAAGACTGATTGTCAAGGGCAAATACAGATCCTAAAACTCTTCTCCAGAAATAATGAAAGACTTTAGCCATCAGAACGAGTAAACAATTTATTCCAACTGTTATCTGTAAACTAGTGAGTTTTGTATTGTACCCGATTCATGACTAAAGTTTTAAAATGACAACTATGAGATCTCTGCCTGTGTCTATCTGAATGTATGTCTATGTGTGTATGTTATAGTACAGTATTTTTCTACCTGTGGATGGTATCACCAAAATAATTTGTTAAAGAGCTCTATTTAATTGGCTTAAAAATAAGCCTCTATAAATTGTTTCTAAATCTCAGAGATATAATAAAAGCCCCAATTTTTTTTTCAAGTTCATGTGATCTAGGATAATCTTTGGTAAATAAAAGCTAGTTTTAAATTTGTTGGTTTAATTAATACAGGTTATGTCTTCAGAGTTATTAGCATTAAATATACTGCAGATAAACAATTCTGTTCTACCTGGTTTACTCGTCAAATGGGCTCAGGTTGTGTCTATTGCCAAGTTTGTCAGAAAAAAAAATTTAAGATAATGACTGCTTTAACGTCTCATGAAATTTTCATGAGTAATCTAAGTATGACTGCTAAAACCAAATGAATTAAACGGATGTAAATGAGATAAGTTTTTAGATAATCTTTTTAGCGCTGATTGTCTTATGATATGTCTACTTAGTTTTCCAAATCTCTTTAGTAACTTATACCCTTAGAATTAAATTAAATGATGAGAATTCATTGAATGTCTAGATCACTTCCAAATAAGAAAAAATACTGAAACACTAATTACCAAACAAGTTTAAGTCTATCTACGTTTGACCTCTTATTACAGAGGACTTAAGATAACTGTGCTACACTGAAGAATTTTGCTTTGAGAAAATGTATACTGCTAAAAATCATGAAATTTTCCCATCTGAAGAATGTTAACGTAACAGTTCACAAAGGCTTACTTTTTGGTTTTCACTTGAAATCAAGGTTTCTAAGGGTTAAGAATTCTAATTAATACACGCAATTAAAGCCACTAAAATAACAAGGAAAACATCTCCGTATACACGGAGACCACCATGAAAAGGACGCCCGTCTTTTTGCTGATACACACGTGTATTGAAGACCTCCCGGTTCCTTTAAGGTGTAGACAGTATGAGTAGCACTTCTGTGCAAAACAGCGTTTTTGTTTTTGTTCGGATACCGGTTTTCAAAGGAATTGTGTGAATGCTTGGAGGCCTGAAGGGGGCGTCTCCGTACACACCATAAGATGTGTTTTGGGGGGGAAAAAGCTTGAGGTATGGAAATACATTTTGAGGGAAATTAAAGTGATTTTGTTCTAAAGCAAAGCTGATTCTTTCTAAATGGGAAAGAAAACAAGGGACAAACTAAAATGGACATAGAAAGTTGTTCAAGGTTTCCTAAAAAAGGAATCCTTGAAATTTTATGTATGGTTAGGACTAAGATTGGAATGAATTTAATTAAGTAAATGAATTTTAATATCAAAAGTAAGCTGGTATGGGGACTTCTCTGGTGGTTCCAGTGGTAAAGAATCCACATTCCAATGCAGGGGACGCAGGTTCGATCCCTGGTCGGGGAACTAAGATCCCACGTGCCACTGGGCAACTAAGCCCGTGAGCCACAACTACTGAGCTCGCACGCCTCAACGAGAGAGGCTGCATGCTGCAAATTACAGAGCCCGCGCACTCGGGAACCCACACGCCACAACTACAGAGCCCACGCACCCTGGAGCCCGCACGCCACAGCTAGAGAGAGAAAAAAACCTGCACGCCACAATGAAGAGCCCACGTGCC
Source organism: Physeter macrocephalus (assembly GCF_002837175.3). Taxonomy (NCBI): domain Eukaryota; kingdom Metazoa; phylum Chordata; class Mammalia; order Artiodactyla; family Physeteridae; genus Physeter; species Physeter macrocephalus. The sequence goes on from NC_041220.1 coordinate 9,038,817, forward strand.
ACAACTTAGACCCAACACAGTCAAAAAAATAAATAAAATTTTTTTTTTAAAGTAAGCTGGTATGAAATTAAAATCTGGTTTTTTTCTCTGTTAAAAGGACAAAGTGGGACTTCCCTGGTGGTCCAGTGGCTTACACTCCGTGCTCCCAATGCAGGGGGCCCAGGTTTGATCCCTGGGCAAGGAACTAGATCCCACATGCTGCAACTAAAAGATCTCACATGCACAACTAAAGATCCCATGTGCTGCAACTAAGACCTGGCACAACCAAATAAATAAATAAATAAATAAATATTTTTAAAAAATAGGACAGAGTCTTTTTTTAGGTCATTGGTCTACTTTCAATGACAAACTGCAAACAAAGGTTTTCTTTACCTTTAATGTAATCTATCTAGAAAAAATATAGATTCTATATTTTGTCTTTATCAGGTCTCTGATTACTTAATTAAAAAAAAACTGAGTCTTTTCAATATTAAAAGAGCTAAGGCCTTTTACAACTATTTAACTTTATGTGTTTGCCTGAAAAGTCTTTCTCGCTCTGATTAAATGGATAACTAAGTATGGTTTCACAGTGACCTATGATCCTATTTGACCAAGTGTTTTAAAACCTTTTAGATATTTTTGACAATCTTCCCAAATATCATAATTCTAAATGAAGTCTTATTGACCTAGAAATAACTTTGGAGTTTTCCAAGTTCCTGGAACACCTGAAAAGATTTGTTTTCTCTTCTTATAAAAGAGAGATTTAAACTAATTACGTTAATTGGGTAGGTTAAATTACATAGGAAGCATTGTCAAATAAATGATGTTAAACTTCTTAGGTTATATTGTATGGGTAAATGTTATTAATATAAATGCTCTAAAATTTTAAGAAATTCCTAAAATTTGGACATGTCCTAATGTAATGTGATCAGTCATGATTCTAGTTATTGTCTTAAAATGTCGTGTGTCACAGAGATAACCAAATTTCCTTGTCAATTCTATTATAATGAATCAGATCTTAAATAAAGGACATATTAAAGTCTTTTATCATTTACAGACAATTAGTGTTTCATTCAGATGCTTTTACAAAAACTTCCTGCAAGTGTGTTTCACCTTCAGAGAAATTCATGGACAGGAAGCTAACAAGTACTCTAGAATACAAGTTTCTGGTGACTTTCAAATTATATCATTGAACTAGATAAAAATTTACAGAATAGAGAAACTGATGACTTCATAAAACTTCTAACAAAAGATTAAGCAGAACAAGAATTACAAAGGACTAAATGAAATGAGGAAAATGATCATAATTTTTATGATTTTAAGAACTTGAAACACTGCAGATTTTTTTAACATTTTGTTTCTTCAAATTTAAGAAAACCTTTTTCTCTTTTCTTTCAAGCTAATTATGACTTACAGCAATTTAGTAAATTATACCTTTGTAAGCAGAATTGAAACATCTATCTTTTTCCTCCCTACCTGATCCCTCCAGAATTCAGAAACTCTCAGAGAATATTCTTTTCTTGGCAATATAGTTATTTGCACATGTTCAACGAGAATCTGTTCTCCTTATAACAGGACACAGTTGGAAAACGATTATATTACTAAAGTTTTGACTGGAAGAGCATATTTGAGAGAGATGTATACAGACTCAGCTATGACCAGACAACTTTAAGGAAATAAGATCGACTCTATGGAGGCAACAAAGCCCTTAGGAGAAACAGCCTGGCACCTTGCTTACAGGGTTCCCAGTGCCTTACCAGGTGAGTAAGGAAGGTTGCACTTTCTGGCAGGCCCAGGAACCTCAGGATATTTTAGGGACTTCAAGAAGAGAGGAATTCACCCAAATCCATGGGTACTGCAGGCAAATTCTGATGACAAATGTTTGACTTGGCTTCTTAGCCTCAAGAGGCTGTTAAAAGTTCAATCTGGAGGGGGCTTCCCTGGCAGTCCAGGGGTTAAGACTCTGTGCTCCCAATGCAGGGAGCACAGGTTCAATCCCTAGTTGGGGAACTAAGATCCCACATGCCAGGCAGCGCAGCCAAAAGATTAAAAAAAAAAAGTTCAGTCTGGAGATTCCTTATGAAAAGTCCCAGTGAAGCAGATTTTAAAAAGCCTATATGGTCAACCACTATTCTTGCTGCACTTCTGTGAATAACCAGGCCAAGTTTGTTGAATCCAGACTTATTTTGCAAACAAATTAGCCTTAGTGTGGCTATCCTGGGTAAAAATGAGGGAGATTTTAAAGAAAAAATAAGCTTCAGTAGGAACTATAATACACACTTGGGGATATTAGATTCTGGTGCTATTAATTTCCCTTGAGGTTTTGTTATTTTCTGAAAACTAGACTGAACCCTGAATTTTTCTAGTTTCCTCCAATATTTGGCTACAACTCTCCAAACTAACATTTATTTATTTATATTTTTGGCTGTGCTGTGTCTTCGTTGCTGTCCGTGGGCGAGCGGGGGCTGCTCTTCGTTGCAGTGCACGGGCTTCTCATTGCGGTGGCTTCTCTTGTTGCGGAGCATGGGCTCTAGGCATGTGGGCTTCAGTAGTTGTGGCGTGTGGGCTCAGGAGTTGTGGCTCGTGGGCTCTAGAGTGCAGGCTCAGTAGTTGTGGCGCACGGGCTTAGTTGCTCCACGGCATGTGGGATCTTCCCAGACCAGGGCTCGAACCCGTGTCCCCCACATGGGCAGGCGGATTCTTAACCACTGCGCCACCAGGGAAGTCCCCAAGCTAGCATTTCTAGTTTTCTCCCTCCCTTTTAACTTGGAATCATTGAGAACTAAAACTGTCCTTTTTCCTAAAGTCCTACAAACTGAAGCTAGATGTTTTAAAATAAATTTTGGAAAAATCACCACAGTAACTCACATTTAGACAATTTTCCTCATGCCTGTTGCTATATGGGCCACTCAGAAAGTTTACCTGAACGTTGGATGACATCATCAAAGACATTCAAACTACAAAAGCTGCTTCAACCCTGAAATCCAGAAATCTTCTCACCTGGCTACCCTGAGAACTCAAAAACTTATCTATAATTTGCTCCAATTATTAACCATCATTTTTCTTTTGTCTCCATAGAAAGGCCTCTTATTAAATACCTCCTTGCACCATAGGCCTAACTTTGGGAACCCAACTGCATTACCACCTCCGGAATGAGTTTAACTGAAGTGACCTATTGTCAAGACTAAGAGACTTTGAAACGGAGCAGCTCAATTTTTAATATGTTAAACTTCCAGGGAAGTTTCAGAGGAGGGAACTATTGGGGCCCAGCCACAGGACACCCCAAAATATGCCTCAGTGGAATTCTGATTATCTTTAATGAATGTTACTTGAGAAACAGCTGGTGAAAAAAAACAATATTAAAAAAGAAAAAAAGAAAACTAACACTCTGACTCCTCTCTTTCCCTGTGCAAGTGGGAAATAAATCTGGCATGTGAAGGTACTCTCCCTATACCAGGAGGATAGAGAGCATCCTTATCAACAGAGTTAGGGAATCCAAGGCTGAGAAAGCTATATAGACTAACTTTATTACTTCTTCATTAGTCGGCTACCCCAAGAACAAGCCCCTTTGTTTTGTTAAATCTTTGCAAATAATTGTTTCTTTGTCTAAAAATAATATATAAACAGCCTGCTCTAGTTGCTTGGGGGAGGGGGTGGTCCTATTTCTGTGACACCTTTGTGTGTACAAATTAAATTATTTTCCTGTTAATCTGCCTTGTGTTAATTCAATTATTAGACCAGCCAAAAGAACTCAAGAGGGGTTAAGGGGGGAAATTTCCCCTTCCCCACACTACCAAGTACTGATGTTTGCTACTTGAGCAATTATCATTTGACAACTAATTCAGACATAGAAACATACAAAACAGTGTGTCCGCCACCACTGCTGAGGACAGAAATTGGCATTTAAAACCATTCAAGCAGACTCCCAATTTTCAGTCAGATACCTAAGGACCTTGGAAGACATCACTCTTTCCTAACAGCAAATAAAACAGCTGAAGAGGTTGAAAATTCAATAACTTTTCTTAGATCTGTCAGAGAAGTGAGTCCATGGGGCAAACTGCTTCCCCTAAAACTGGACAGATATAGAAAATCACAACTTAGAGCAGAAACCCACAAACAAGAACCTCTGTGGGAACCAGTGCCAGGGTAGGAGAACCTGAACTGTAACTGATGAACTGCCAGAGGCTCAGAGTGGACAAATCTGGGAGTTAGAAATTCCAAGGGGTTCCCTCTCTTTTGTGAGTTTTACCTCCTGGAGTTCTGCCGGTTCTCAAAGGAAAGATCAGAGAAAAATCCCCCTGGGCTTCCTGCAGGAAAAGTAACCATTTTGAAACACACCAGAGCATTCTGTTCTTAACAAAGCCCGCCCTCAAGAGAAATTACCTTACCAGAGCCTAACTGATCGAGGGAACAGGAACTACCGAACTCCAGCCCTCTCCAACCATCCGGTCTTACCTATGGTTGGGGCTGAGAAGCACGAAATGCACAGCCTAGGGCACAAACTCACTTAACGATTGAGACCTAATCATAGGACTATAGAAAGCTTCTCCTCCCCACACCTTACCAGCACATCACTAAAGCACTATTTATCAGAGTTCCTTTTACCCAGCACATGCCTGGCTTTCAGCAAAAAATTACAAGGTATAAAGAAGGTAAAATAAAACAGTTTGAAGAGACAGAGCAAGCATCAGAACCAGACTCAGATATGGCAGGGATGCTGGAATGATCAGACCATGAATTTAAGATGACTATGACTAATATGCTAAGGACTTTAGTGGGAAAAGTAGACAAGATGCAAGAAGAGATGTGCAATGTAAACAGAGACAGAAATTTTAAGACTCAAAAAGAAATGTTAGGGCTTCCCTGGTGGCGCAGTGGTTGCGCGTCCGCCTGCCGACGAAAGGGACGCGGGTTCGTGCCCCAGTCCGGGAGGAATTCACGTGCCGCGGAGCGGCTGGGCCCGTGAGCCGTGGCTGCTGAGCCTGCGCGTCCGGAGCCTGTGCTCCACAACGGGAGAGGCCACAGCCGTGAGAGGCCCGCGTACCACACAAAAAAAAAAAAAAAAAAGAAAAAAAGAAATGTTAGAGAACAAAAACACTATAATAGAAATAAAGAGTGCCTTTCATGGGCTTATTAGTAGACTGACACAACTGAGGAAGAATCTCTGAGCCTGAGGATATGTCAACAGAAACTAAAAGCAAAGAGAAAAGACTGAAAAAAAGGGTACAGGATATCCAAGAACTGTGGCACAACTATAAAAGTTGTAACATACACATAATGGGAACATCAAAAGGAGAAGAGGGAAAGCAACAGGAGCAATATTTGAAGCAATAATGACTGAGAATTTCCCCCATATTAAGATCAGACACCAAACCACATGTCTTAGTCAGCTTGGGCTGCTATAACAAGTTACTATAGACTGGATGACTTAATTAAATAAACATTTATTTTTCACAGTTCTGGAGGCTGAGAAGTACAAGATCAAGGTGCCAGGAGATTCGGTTCCAATGAAAAACTGTGTCCTGGTTGGCAGGTGGACATATTCTTGCTGTATCCTCCCATGGCAGACAGTAAAAAGAGTGAGAGCAAGCTCTCATAGCTCTTGTTATAAGGGCACTAATCCCACTTATCAAGGCTCCACCCTCATGACCCAATTACTTCTCAAAGACCCCCCACACACACACACCTCTTAATACCATCACAAGTGGGTTAGGATTTCAACATATGAATTTTGGGGGGGACACAAACATTCAGTCCATAAGATCACAAAACCGTGGGAAGCTCAGAGAACACCAGGCAGGATGAATGCCAAATAAACTACACCTAGGTATATCACATTCAAACTGCAGAAAATCAAAGACAAAGAAAAAATCTTGAACGAAGCCATAGGAAAAGAGCATCTTACCTATAGAGAAGCAAAGAATTACTTCCTACTGCTCCTCAGAAACCATGTAATCCAGAAGAAGGTACAGGAAAATATTTAGAATGTTGAGAGAGAACAAAAACCAACCTAGAATTCCATACCCTGCAAAATTATCCTTCATAAACGAAGAAGAAATAAAGACTTTCTTAGACAAACACTGAGGGAATTTGTGGCCAGTACATCTGCCTTGCAGGAAATGTTAAAAAGAAGTTCTTTAGAGAGAAGGAAATTGATATAGGTCAGAAACTTGGACCTACATAAAGAAAGAACATTAGAGAAAGAATAAGTGAAGGTAAATAAAAACCTTTGATCAAAAAAAAAAAGAAAAATACCATATGCTAACGCATATATATGGAATTTTAAAAAGAGGTACTGATGAACCTAGTGGCAGGACAGGAATAAAGAC
>NC_041220.1:9045259-9052107 GCF_002837175.3 Physeter macrocephalus
GTTATACAGCAGAAACTAACACACCATTGTAAAGCAATTATACTCCAATAAAGATGTGAAAAAAAACAAAAAAACCTTTTATCTTTCTTATTCTTAATAGTCTAACAGATAACAGAATATCAACAATGATACAAGGGATGGAAGGGAGGAATCAGGAATATTTTGTTATCTTAAGGTATTTACACAACCCAAGAAGTGGTACAGTGTTATCTGAAAGTGAACTAGGATTAGTTGTATATTGCAATGTATATGGCAAATTTGAGGGCAACCACTAAAAAAAGTTTTAAAAAGACTGTAATTGATATGCTAAGAAAGGAAAGAAAATGGAATCATATAAAACACTCAATTAAGACCACAAATTGCAGAAAAAGAGTGGAAGATGAAAACAGTAACAAAGAATAAGGGTAATGAATAGAAAACAATAATAAACATGGTATATATTAATCAAAATATATTAATAGTTGCTTCAAACATCAATGGTCTAAACACAACAATTAAAAGACAGAAATAGTCAAAATGTATCAAACAATAAGATTCAACTACATGTTGCCTAAAAAAAACCCACTTTAAATATATAGATGCATATATATTTAAAAATAAATGGATAAAGAAAGATATGCCATGCTAACACTAATCAAAGGAAAGTAGGAGTACCTTTATTAATTTCAGACAGAGCTGACTTCAAAGCAAGGAAAATTATCAGGGATAAAACGTGACACTCCATAATGATAACGGGGTCAATTCTCCAAGAAGTGATAACAATCTTTAATGTGTATGTACCTAACAACAGAGCATCAAAACACATGAAGCAAAGCTGACAGAACTGCAAGGAGAAACAGATAAAACCACAAGTGTAGTCGAAGACTTTAATACCCCTCTGTCAGAATGGACATTTCCAGCAGACAAAAATTAAGAAAGATCATAGTTGAATGCAACAGCACCATCAATCAACTGGATATAATCGACGTCTAGAGACTACTTCCTCCAGAAATAGCAGATCACACATTCTTCTCACGCCTACCTGGAACACTCACCAAGATAGATCACATTCTGGGTCATAAAACACACTTTAATAATTTTAAAAGAATAGAAATCATACAATGCCTGCACTCAGACCGCAATGAATTTAAACTAGAAGTCAATAGCAGAAAGACAGCTACAAAATCTGAAAATATTTGGAAATTAAACAACGCAGTCTTATTTTATTTAGTTTAATTATAGTTGGCATGCAATATTATGTTAGTTTCAGGTGTACAACATGGTGATTTGACATTTGCATACATTATGAAGTGATGACCACAATACGTCTAGTAACCGTCTGTCCCCATTCGAAGTTATTACAATATTATTGACCATATTCTTTATGCTGTATATTACATCCCCATGGTTTATTCATTTTATGACTGGAAGTTTGTACCTCTTAATCCCTTTCACCAACTTCTCACCATCCAGCACCCTTTCCTCTGGCAACCACATGTTTCTTCTCCGTATCGATGACTCTGTTTATCTTTTGTTTGTATTAAACAATACATTTTAAATAACATATAGGTAAAGAAGAAATCTCAAGAGAAATTTAAAAGATTTTGAACTAAATGAAAATGAAAATACAACTTATCAAAACTTGTGGAATACAGCAAAAGCAGAGCTTAGAGGAGAATTTATAGCACTGAATGTATTAATTTTAGCAAGGAAGAAAGATCTAAAATGGGTCATCTGAGTTTCAACTTTAGGAAACTAGAAAAAGAAGAGAAAATTAAATACAAAGCAGAGAAAAGGAAAAAGTAAAATTCAGGACTTCTCTGGCCGTCCAGTGGTTAAGACTCTGTGCTTCCAATGCAGGGGGCCCAGGTTCGATCCCTGGTCAGGGAACTAAGATCCCACGTGCCACAGGGTGGCCAAAAAAAAAGAAAGAAAAGTAAAGAAAAAGTAAAATTAGAGCAGAAGTAAATGAAGTTCAAAACAGGAAATCAACAGAGGAAAATCAATGAAGAACCAAGGCACATCCTGGAAGAAAATACCTACAAACAACATGTCTAATAAAGGATTATTATACAGAATATACAAAGAACTCTTAAAACTTAATACTGGGCTTCCCTGGTGGCGCAGTGGTTGCGCGTCCGCCTGCCGATGCAGGGGAACCGGGTTCGCGCCCCGGTCTGGGAGGATCCCACGTGCCGCGGAGCGGCTGGGCCCGTGAGCCATGGCCGCTGGGCCTGCGCGTCCGGAGCCTGTGCCCCGCAACGGGTGAGGTCACAGCAGAGGGAGGCCCACATACCACAAAAAAAAAAAAAAAAAAAAAAAAAAAAAAAAACTTAATACTAAGAGGACAAACGACTCCATTAAAAAATGGGCCAAACACCTGAACAAATACCTCACCAAAGAAGATATACAGAAGGCAAATAAGCATATGAAAAGATGTCCCACATCATGTTATTATGGAAATGCAAATTAAAACAAGAATGAGGGACCACTACACACCTGTTAAAAAGGCCAAACTATAGGGAATTCCCTGGTGGTCCAGTGGTTAGGACTCTGCACATTCACTGCCAGGGCCCGGGTTCAATCCCTGGTCAGGGAACTAAGCTCCTGCACGCTGCGTGGTGCAACCAAAAAAAAAAAAAAAAAATCCAAACTCTAAAACACTGACAACATCAAATGCTGCCCAAGAACTTTCATTCATTGCTGGTGGGAATTCAAATTGGTACAGCCACTTTGGAAGACAGTTTCACAGTTTCTTACAAAACTAAACATACACTTACCACGGGATCTAGCAATCACGTTCCTCAGGATTTACCCAAATGAGTTGAAAACTGAGGTCCTCACCAAAACCTGAACACAGATGTTCATAGCAGCTCTAGTCATAACTGCCAGAACTTGGAAGCAACCAAGATGTCCTTCAGTAGGTGAATGGATAAATAAACTGGGGTACATGCAGACAATGGAATATTATTCAGTGTCAAGAAGAAATGAGCTATCAAGCCGTGAAAAGACACGGAGGAAACAAATGCGTGTTACTAAGTGAAAGAAGCCACCGTGGAAAGGCCACGTACCGTGTGCTTCCAACTACACGACCTGCAGGGAAAGGCAAAAGTATGCAGACAGTGAAAAGTCAGTGGTTGCCCGGGGCAGCAGGACAGGAAGGAACGTGGGGCACAGGACTTTTAGGGCAGCTCTTCTGTGTGACACCACAGTGGTGGATACCTTTGTCGAAGACCATAGATGCATGGAAGGTACACCACCAAGAGCAAACCCTAACGTAAGCTATGGACTTGGGGTGATGAGGTGTCAATGTAGGTTCACTGACTGGAACAAGTGCACCACTCTGATGGGGAGAATCACTAATGCAGGAGAGTGGGTTCGGGGTAGTGAGCCCAGGACGTACGGAAAATCTCTGTACCTTCCACTCCATTTTGCTATAAACCTAAAACTGCTCTTTTTCTAAAAATTTAATTTAATTTTAGTTTATTTCATTTTTTTTAACATCTTTATTGGAGTATAATTGCTTTACAATGGTGCGTTAATTTCTGCTTTGGATTCACTTTGTTGTAAAACTGCTCTTTTAAAGAATCTATTTTTAAAAAAAAACAACGTAAGGGGAAAAATTACTTTGAAAGTTGTGATCACACAGGTAAAACCATAAATGCATACCCAGTATTCTAATAATATAATAATATTAATAATCTAATAATATTTAGAATAATAAATATTCTAAAAATGTATGGTCCTAAAAGATAGCAAGAATATGAAAGAATGGGCCTCCCTGGTGGAGCAGTGGTTGGGAGTCCGCCTGCCGATGCAGGGGACACGGGTTCGTGCCCCGGTCCGGGAAGATCCCACGTGCCGCGGAGCGGCTGGGCCCGTGAGCTGTGGCCGCTGAGCCTGCGCGTCCAGGGCCTGGCCGCTGAGCCTGCGCGTCCGGAGCCTGTTTTCCGCAACGGGAGGGGCCACAACAGTGAGAGGCCCGCGTACCACCAAAAAAAAAAAAAAAAAAAAGGAATATGAAAGAATGAAGAATTTCATTAAGTCCAAAAAGCTTTAAATTTAGACCAAAATAAACAATTAGATTAAGGTCCCTCTGCCACAATTTTAAAAAAACAAAAGCATCGTCCCGTCCATGTTTAAACTAGCGTAAATTGCAGACTTCAGTCAGCAGTCAGAAGAATTAGCTTATATGTAACCTAAATGCAGGGATATCACAATAACTCACCTTGAAGTTACCTAATCAACCACAATTCAAGGTCAGGGCAAGAACTCAACCTCTGCAGAAACCTCCAGTTCCAGGTCACGCTACCTTACCAGCTAAGATATCTGCCAGCAGTGTTAGGGGTGACATAGTTTCCTTAGTGTTAAAGCATCTTTCATTCTAGGAAGAACTGGAATTAATCCTAGAAATGTTTAAGATAATCAAATACATGTTAATACTTTGATATTAAAGAATTTTTATCTGTCTGCTATTTTATAAATTTACATTATTTAATAGAATTTGGTCCATTAGTCCAATTTCAAATGTGTAATTAAATAAGTGATTTAGGCTTTTGATTTAAAGTTGAAATCCTACTAAATTTGTAGAAAATAACAGGACATTTAAAAGAACTAGGGTTGGGGACTTCCCTGGTGGTCCAGTGGATAAGACTCTGTGCTCCCAACGCAGGGGGCCTGGGTTCAATCCCTGGCTGGGGAACTAGATCCCACATGCATGCTGCAACTAAGAGTCCGCATGCTGCAACTAAAGATCCCGCATGCCGCAACCGAGAGCCCGCATGCTGCAACTAAGAAGTCCGCATGCTACAACTAAAGATCCCACATGCTGCAACTAAGAGTCCGCATGCCGCAACTAAGAAGTCCACATGCTGCAACTAAAGACCCCGCACGCCACAACTAAAGATCCCGCACAATGCAGTGAAGATCCCATGTGCCACAAGACTCAGCATGGCCAAAATAAATAAATAAATATTCAAAAAATAAAAATAAATAAATAAAATTAAAAGCACTAGGGTTTACCATAATTATAATTTCAATTATTTTCTTCATATGCATTATTTGAGCAATTGGGAAAGCTTATTTTGCTAAATTAGAAAATAGGAGTACCTAAGTGTGCAGAAAAGAGTTCACACAGCAGGTCTGAGACTGCTATCCTAGAAACGTCTGCTCTGGAGACTGGCCCTTGGTTGGCATCTGGAAGTGGAGTCACGGAGTGTTCCCATGCAACAGTTAACCGATAAGGATGGTTCACTTTGCCTAGACCGTTTGTGCAAACAATATGGCTTATGCTGAATGCCTGCTCACATTCTGGGAGTCTGGAACTTTGGTGCATGCTAGGCAGAGCGTGCCTACATACTCAGCACCCAATAAAAACCTTGGGCTCTAAGTCTCGAGTGGCTTCCCCAGGCCAAAATACTGCACACGTCAACAAGGACCTACTGTATAGCACAGGGAACTCTACTCAATACTCTGTAATAACCTATATGGGAAAAGAATTTGAAAAAGAATGGATATATGTACATGAGTAACTGAATCACTCTGCTGTACACCTGAAACTAACACAACATTGTAAATCAGCTACACTCCAATATAAAATAAACATTAAATTAAAAAGAACATACTGCACACACGTTGTCCAGTTCCCATCGCTGGGGGAAGAGCATGTTCTGTGTGACCCCCTGTGAGAGCGAAACCGCATAATCAGAGCTTACAGATGGGGTCCTGCAGACTCTGCCTTTGTCTTTCCCTTACAGCCTGACTGTGTACCCTCACTATGCTGCTGTGATAAACCTGAGCTATGAGTAGACCGACACACTGAGGTCTGTAAACCCTGCCAGTGAGTCTGAAGGCCGGGGTAGTCTAGGGGTCCCCCAACACACTAGGGAGACTGAACGTTCTTCTTCCACATACAAAGTGTTCGGAAGTGTCAAATTAAATAAGTTCATAAATTAGACCAAACGTTATTGAAAGAGCTCTTAGAAGTGAATAATAAAATTTGTTAGACTTATAAATAGAGCAACAGCATCAGTAAACTGAATTTACAGACTTAGGGAAAACTTAGAGCCTTGAATTTATAACTTTGATCTCCAAATATTAATTTCTAAAATTCAAGTAAACTTCTGAATAGGCTTTTCAGCCCCCCAAAACATCCCTTGAGAGGATCAAAGAAGCTCTAATTTAGTATATCTCATCAGCCCAGAGCAGGCTGCTTGTCTCTCTAGTCTCAGTGGAAGAAGGGTATTTTTTCCAACTGACCACAGTTCCTTATCACTAAGATTTCAGTTAAAAAGGAGCCTAGGATCCAGCCCTGCTTATACCACTTAATAGTTAACCATATCACACCGTCTTACAGAATCTGCTTCTAATGGTGATGTTAAAATACGATTTTTATAAAAGCACCAGTAGGTAGGGAGTCTAACTGAACTCGTGCAATAACTGGGAACTCCATAGTGTTGAAGACCCAGGAAGAGTTAATAAAAGTTACCCTTTTAATATACTTCAGTACCTTCGACAGATTTCTCCACTGGACGCTGAGGGGTGTGGCAGAAGCCTCTGCTAGAGCATCATGCCTGAAACCTACTTGTTGCACGTTAAAACATATTCTGCTTCGAGAACTGCACTACAAGCAGAAAACAAACTTTCTCCCCATAGCTAGCATAGTACCTGGCACTTAGTAAACCCAGTTAATATTAATACATGAATGAAGGCGTTAATGATTTAGTTGAGGGGATAAGATATAAACATCCCAAAGTTAAATGATAATAGGAGACAGTGGTTTTTTTTTTTTTTTTTTTTTTTTTTTTGTGGTACGCGGGCCTCTCACTGTTGCGGCCTCTCCTGTTGCGGAGCACAGGCTCAGCGGCCAC
>NC_041220.1:9052559-9053690 GCF_002837175.3 Physeter macrocephalus
GCCCAGCCGCTCCGCGGCACGTGGGATCCTCCCAGACTGGGGCGCGAACCCGGTTCCCCTGCATCGGCAGGCAGACGCGCAACCACTGCGCCACCAGGGAAGCCCGAGACAGTGGTTTTGAAGACATACAAGAGGCAGTAAGTGATAAGTTGCCAAATAAATGGAAGTGAGAATAAGTGTTAAGAGCTCAAAGTAGGAGACTGCTGTAGGCTACAGGGGTCAAAAAGCCTTTATGGTGGAGGCTGGTCTTTAAGAACCTTGGCCTTGAAAAATATATTCGGTTTGAAGATGTAAGAATGGGGAAAGGTCTGAGAAGCAGACAGAGTAAGATTGTGCCAAAGGGATGGAAGTGAGAAAATAACAGAGATGATTTTAAAATGCACATTTATCCTCTCACACTGCAGCCCAGCTGTTTACAAAAGAAGAGTGGGGAAAGGCCTCTGAGCTCCTGCCTGTGTCGGCTGTTTTTCTCAGGCTCAGGAGTTTGGACCCGATTCTTTCCATAGGGAGAAGAATGAATGGGTTTTCAACAGTAAGGATAGATGAAAGAGTTTGGTGGCTCTAGAATAAAGATTATACTAGGGACAAGGTGTGGGATGGTTTAAGTTAGACTAAAGAAGTGAGCACTGTTGGCAGAGAATACAGGAGTTAGAAAACAGTCCAGATATAAAGGAATAAACGGTAAGCTAAACTAAGTTCACAGGTTTTCAAAAGACATACATTTCTGAAGCACTGTAAAGGAAGAAGTGATGGGACAGGGCACCACACTGAAAGGGAAGATAAAAGTATGTTGGTGAAAGTGAAGGAAGAGAGTAAATTTTCAGAATGAAGTATGCATCTGTGGGTTGTTTATATTTTCATATATATATATATATATATATTTTTTTTTTACACCAAGTGAGTTGGAATCAGTGTGTATATCAGAAGGCAGTGTGAAAAAAGTTTAGACCCCTACTTTTCCAAGACAGAAAAGAATTTTTGCAACTGAAAATGTAATTGAAGCACATGCCCAAGGGGTTTAATGCTTATGTTTTTGTTTTGTTTTGTTTTGTTTGCGGTACGCGGGCCTCTCACTGCCGTGGCCTCTCCCGCTGCGGAGCACAGGCTCCGGACGCGCAGGCCCAGCGGCCG
>NC_041220.1:9053830-9062241 GCF_002837175.3 Physeter macrocephalus
GAACCTGCGTCCCCTGCATCGGCAGGCGAACTCAACCACTGCGCCACCAGGGAAGCCCGCTTATGTATTTTTAAGACTAGAATCCTGGCTTTACCAAATGAACTCAAAGTCAAGCAACCCGTATCTTGAGGGATAATGTGCACAGTGGTGAGCTGGTATGTTGCAGTCTGCTGGGGTCTTTGGAAGACTTTTCAACCATTTTGTAGAGAAGAGCCCGAGACACAAACAGCTTTGGTGATTGTGCTTCAGGAAAGAGGACAGGCTGTCAACTTCTCTGCCAGTGGAAGTTGAAGGAAACAGAACTAAAGGAATTGTTTGGCCATTTCCTAATGCATCCCAGCTGGTGGACGTGCTTCGGGAAAGGGTGAACAGCTCCTGGCCGAGGGGGAAGCAGCTTTAGGAAAGCAAAGCCAAAGCAAAGAATTGGCAGCACCGTTCAGGCCAGCCTGGCCTTCCTGGTCTGTGGAATCACAAACGTATTTTGTATTTTTCACTGACAAATACTGCAGCGGCTGAAGAGCTGGATTTCAAGTCGATTTCCAGGCAGAACCAACTATTCTTAAAATTATGAAATCAAATACTCCTACCAGCATCTTAACCCTCCAAAACCATGCAATTAATCATTCTATAATGGAGAGAATAACCAATCTCCTTTCACCAAGAGCGACCAAAGTCCTCTACTCCTTCAAAATACTGTCAACTACCCCCTTTATTGTGGGCAACAGAACAAATAAAATAAAATGGAGTCTTCTTACTGTGCCCAATGAGGCCGGCTGATCCAGAACCTGAAACGCGCCGAAGATGTACGAAACTATTACATACACAGAGACACATGTGGCCGCTGGGGGTGAGCAACTTCATGCCCACCCTGTTGATTACTGAACGTCTATAGTAAAGTCATCCTTTGTATCCCAATGGAACACTAAGCAAATATAACCAATATCCCACACCTGTTATTCTTGCAGTCGGGGACTGCCTTGCCTGCGTTCTTTCTAGGTAGAGTATGTTGGCTCTTTCCGAAGCAAACAAAATTCTTTCCTACTTGAAGAGAAGAAAACTAGAGAAAAATAGAAGCTCTGCAAAGTGATTAAAAGGAGGTATGTAATTATATTTAGAGGGTTATCTTCTCTCTTCAGGAACAGAAACACCTTTGGTCTGGCTGCTGCTTTAAGACTTTCTGGTGCAAAAACAGAAAGTAAGTATCTCTGGGTAATCTATAAAGATTAACCTTGGGCCGCTGGGATCAAAATTTTACTTTGATACCATCAATAACACTCAGCTGCGCTTTTTCTTTATGAGGTTTAAAGAAAGCCTAGCCCCTCGGGTGCAGCTGTCATGTCGTTTTGGAGCCCCAATATTGGCACTCTCTAGTTAAACCACTTTGAAGAAACCACCCCACAATGCATTAACTCTGACTTTCTCTGTAAACAAGCCGTGGCTGCCGGCTGGCTGCAGCTTTGGGTCACTGAATCCAGTGGCTAGAATCCAGTTGTCATTAAGAGTTGACAAAACCAAAAAGAGCAAGCAAGTATTTCCTCTCTCTGGTCTTTCCCTCAGTTCTTTCATCTTTTTACCGCCTCCGCAAATCCATCCACCGTTCTGTCCTCACCTCTCCAGTCCCTGAATAAGCTGCGGTACAGTCTTCTGTGTCACCCTCAGTGTTTTCAATGGTTATGAACAGAGTCTAATTTTACTGATACTTTGCTGAACGCCAAACAGTTTTATTAAATATACAGTTGAAAAGGGGACGTCCCTGGCTGTCCAGTGGTTAAGACTTCACCTTCCAATGCAGGGGGTGCGGGTCCGTCCCCTGGTCGGGGAGCTAAGATCCCACATGCCTCACAGCCAGAAAAAAACCCAAAACATAAAACAGAAACAATATTGTAACAAATTCAACAAAGACTTTTTAAAAATGGTCCATATCAAAAAAAAATCTTAAATCAAAAAAGATATATTTGAATGGAAACCTACTCTCCTAGGGTAAGGAATCTGGGTGGGAGTGAAGGAGAAAAGAGAAACTAAGGAGAGTTTTATGTTACTAAACTATTCAAACAAATAATTCTACAAATATAATCTCTCTAAATTGTTGAGGGGCGTTAATGGATATTGTCCCATTAGTACCACGTTGGGGGAAGCCCACAGAATACTGCAGTTGATAAAGACGCTTTGAGCGGGACTTCCCTGGTGGCGCAGTGGTTGAGAATTCGCCTGCCAACACAGGGGACACGGGTTCCAGCCCTGGTCCGGGAGGATCCCACATGCCGCGGAGCAACTGAGCCCGTGTGCCACAACTACTGAAGCCTATGCGCCTAGAGCCCGTGCTCCGCAATGAGAAGCCCGCACACCGCAACGAAGAGTAGCCCCCGCTCGCTGCAAGTAGAGAAAGCCCACGCACAGCAGCAAAGACCCAATGCAGCCAAAAATAAGTAAATAAATTAATTAATTAATAAATTAAAAATAAATAAAGACCCTTTGAGCTAACCATGATAGTACGGCACCTATATTCATGCTGTGATTTTGGCCACTATGATCTCTTTTCAAACATGGCTGAAATTTAAATAGCCTGGGGAGCTTTCAAAAACTCCAAAGTCCAGGCCAACCCCACACAATTAAATCGGAATCTCTCCCAGAGGATTCTAACCTGCAGACAGGCTGAAATCCAAGGCTGCTCCACCCTTAATGTGCATATGGAACCACCCGAGGACCTGGCTAAACATGCAGACTCTGACTCTGTAGATCTGAGATGGTATGCAAGACTCTGCATTTCCAGCTGGCTCTCAGCTGGCGTCCGTGCTGCGCCTTCCTGGGCCTCGAGCAGTAAGGAAGAGATTAGTTAGACAGTCTAGATCAAACCTTGGTCCCTAACCACAATCACCTGGGAAATCTGGTAAAAATACAAAGACCCAGACCCATTCCTGTTTCACCGAACCTGGGCCCTTGTGTTTCTTAGTAGCTTCCAGGTGACACATCAAGACACAAGCACCACTGGACTAGATCATCTAATCACTCTGCCCTGTCCACTGTAGCTTTGCTGCTGCCCCTCGTTTCCTTTTCTGTATCTTCTGAATTCCTAGAATATAAATATCAGAAGAAACTAAAAAATCAAAAGAATAGAGTCTTAATGTAGTTTAACATTGGTTGTACGAAATACATTACTCAATTAAAAAAAAAAAAAAAGAACAGTTCCTGTGGCAGCTCTGTCCTGCCTACCAACCCACTTCAGGAATCTCTGGACTTACAGGATAGTTGACATTTTATCTGCAAAATCTCACTGTGACTCATGTTATCCGATAATCTTTATCTCCCTCAATTTTCATAATCGTGCACCTCTCCTCAACCTGAATCTCATACTTACCTACGATGTTTCTGCATATTTTAATGATCGCTCTGCTTAAAATTATAACACTGTCACCAAATAGCCGCTTTTAATTAAGAATATCAAAAGAGACTATCTGGTCTATGGATCATATTTTGTCATATTATGCTATTTTCTACCATATTTTAGGGCATATACTTATATTAAGAAAATGTGTACCTTTTTTTTCCCAACAGACAAACATGACATCTCCTGGCATGATACATTTATAAAATGTTGTGTTGCTTAATATTAATAGCTAACATTTACTGTATACTTACTAACTACCAGACACTTTTCTAAACACTTAACATGGTTTAACTCGTTTTGTCCTCTCAGCAACCTAGGAGATAGGGGTCTCCTTTGTGACAGATGAGGAAGCAGGAACGTGGCCAAGGTGACAGATTAGGATGTAGTAAAGCTGGCATTAAGTGAATAATTCGTGTCACACTGGTTTTGGTGGTGTTGTTTACACACACACGCCTCTTCATTAAATACTTATATGTCTTCTTTTTCCTTTTAAATAGACTTTAATTTTTGGAGCAGTTTTAGGTTCACAGCAAGACCGAAGACAGTACAGAGTTCCCATATATACCCCTTGCCCTCTGTAAGCACAGCCTCTCCCAAATCGACATAATGCTCCAGAGTGGAACATTTCTTACAAGTGATGAACAGACAGCGACATGTCATTATCACCCAAGTCCATAGCTGACGTTAGGGTTTGCTCTTGGTGGTGTACCTTCCATGCATCTATGGTCTTTGACAAAGGTATCCACCACTGTGGTGTCACACAGAAGAGCTGCCCTAAAAGTCCTGTGCCCCACGTTCCTTCCTGTCCTGCTGCCCCTGGCAACCACTGACTTTTCACTGTCTGCATACTTTTGCCTTTCCCTGAAGGTCGTGTAGTTGGAAGCACACGGTACGTGGCCTTTCCACGGTGGCTTCTTTCACTTAGTAACACGCATTTGTTTCCTCCGTGTCTTTTCACGGCTTGATAGCTCATTTCTTCTTGACACTGAATAATATTCCATTGTCTGCATGTACCCCAGTTTATTTATCCATTCACCTACTGAAGGACATCTTGGTTGCTTCCAAGTTCTGGCAGTTATGACTAGAGCTGCTATGAACATCTGTGTTCAGGTTTTGGTGAGGACCTCAGTTTTCAACTCATTTGGGTAAATCCTGAGGAACGTGATTGCTAGATCCCGTGGTAAGTGTATGTTTAGTTTTGTAAGAAACTGTGAAACTGTCTTCCAAAGTGGCTGTACCAATTTGAATTCCCACCAGCAATAAATGAAAGTTCTTGGGCAGCACTTGATGTTGTCAGTGTTTGTATTTTTTAAAGAATTTTTAAAATAAATTTATTTATTTAAAAAATTTTTGCCTGCGTTGGGTCTTCGCTGCTGTGCGTGGGCTTCCTCTAGTTGCGGCGAGCGGGGGCTACTCTTTTTTGTGGTGTGCGGGCTTCTCATTGTGGTGGCTTCTCCTGTTGCAGAGCACAGGCTCTAGGCACGCAGGCTTACGTAGTTATGGCTCACGGGCTCTAGAGCGCAGGCTCAGTAGTTGTGGCGCACAGGCTTAGCTGCTCCGCGGCATGTGGGATCTTTGCAGACCAGGGCTCGAACCCGTGTCCCCTGCATTGGCAGGCGGATTCTTAACCACTGCACCACCAGGGAAGTCCCTGTCAGTGTTTTAGAGTTTTGCCTTTTTGATAGGTGTGTAGTGGTATCTTATTCTTGTTTTAATTTGCAATTCCATAACGACGTGTTGTGGAACATCTTTTCATATGCTTATTTGCCATCTATATATCTTCTTTGGTGAGGTATGTGTTCAAGTGTTTGGCATTTTCTAATGGGGTTGTTTGTTTTCTTAGTGTTGAGTTTTAAGAGTTCTTTGTGTATTTTGGATAACAGTCTTTTATTAGATATGTGTTTGGCAGACATTTTCTCCCAGTCTGTGGCTTGTCTCCTTATTCCCTTGACATTGTCTTTCACAGACCAGAAGCTTTTAATTTTAATGAAGCCTAGCCTATCGATAATTTCTTTCATGGGTCCTGTCTTTGGTGTTGTATCTAAAAAGTCATCACGACGTCCAAGATCACCTAGATTTCCTCCTATGTTATTTTCTTGGAGTTTTATAGCTTTTCATTTTCCATTTAGGTCTATGATCCACTTTAATTTTTGTGAAGGGGGTAAGGTTTGTGCTTAGATTCTTTTTTTTTTTTTATCCTCCCTGTGGCTGTCCATTTGTTCTAGCACCATTTGTTGAAGACTATCTTTATGCCATTTGCATTGCCTTTGCTCCTTTGTCAAAAATCAGTGGACTATACTTATGTGTGTCTTTTTCTGAGCTTTATTCTGTTCCATGATCTCTTTGCCTATTCTTGCACCAATATCATACTGTCTTGCTTACTGCAGCTTTATAGTAAGTCTTGAAGTCAGGTAGTCTCAGTCCTCCAACTTCGTTCCTCTCCTTCAGTATTATGTTGGCTATACCAGGTTTTTTTGCCTCTCCATATAAACTTTAAGATCAGTTTGTCAATATCTATAAAATAACTTGCTGACTTTTTTATTGGGATTGCATTGAATCTATAGATCAAGTTGGGAAGAGCTGACATCTTGACAATATTGAATCTTCCTACCCATGAATATGGAATATCTCTGTATTTAGTTAGTTATTCTTAGATTTCTTTCATCAGAGTTTTGTAGCTTTCATCACACAGATCTTGTTCATATTTTGTTAGATTTATACCGAAGTATTTCACTTCCGAGGATCTGATGTAAATGGTATTGTATTTTTAATTTCAAATTACACTTGTTCATTGCTAGTATATAGGAAAGTGGTTGACTTTTGCTTATTAACCTTGCATCCTGCAACCTTGCTGTATCATTTATTAGTTCCAGGAGTTTTTGCTGTTGTTATTGTTTTTTTTAGTTTTTATTTTATATTGGAGTATAGTTGATTAACAATGTTGTGTTAGCGTCAGGTGTACAGCAGAGGGATTCAGTTATACATACGCATGTATCTATTCATTTTCAAAATCTTTTCCCAATTTGTTGTTGTTACTGTTGTTGTTGTTGTTGATTTGTTTGGATTTTCTACATAGACAAGCATGTCATCTGCAACCCAAAACAGTTTTATCTTTTCCTTCCCAATTGCCATAACTTCTTGTCTTAGTGCATTGCTAGGACTCCCAGTGCGATAACTGAAAAAGAGTGCTGAGAGATAGCGCTACTGCCTTCTTCCTGATGTTGGTGACAAAGCGTCTAGCTTCTCACCGTTAAGTATGATGTCAACTGTAGGCTTTTTGTAAATGTTCTTTATCAAGCTGAGGGAGTTCTCCTCTGTTCCTGGATTGATGAGAGTTTTTACCATGAATGAGTATTGCATTTTATCAAATGCTTTTTATCATCTTTTGATAGGATCATGTGATTTTTTCTTGTTTAGCCTGTTGATGTGACTGATTACAAGATTTAGTTCAAATATTCAGCCAGCCTTGCCTACCTGAAATATATGCCATGTTGTGTAAAATTTGGGGTGTATAATCCCACATAGTATATAATTCTTTTCACATACTGTTGGATTCAATTTGCTAATATTTTATGGAGGATTTTTGCATCTACGTCACATGAGATATTGGTCTGTACTTTTGTTTTCTTTTCTTGTAATGTCATTATCTGGTGTTGGTGTAAGGATAATACTCATAAGAGTGAGTTAGTAAGTATCCCCTTGGCTTCTATCTTCTGAAAGAGATGGTAGAGTATTGGTAGAATTTTCCCTTAAATGTTTGGTGGAATTTCCCAGTGAACCCTTCTGGATCTGGTGCTTTCTGTTTTGGAAGGTTATTAATTATTGATTCAAGTACTTGAAGATATGGGTCTATTCAAATTGTCTATTAGGTCATTTTTAAAAAAAAAAAAAGGTAATTTTATTGCTTTGAGTGGCATCAATAGTCTTGCTATCTACTGGTTATCAGGAGGAATTCTTTTTATTTTTTAAATTTATTTATTTATCTATCTATCTATCTATTTATTTATTTATTTATGGCTGCGTTGGGTCTTCATTGCTGCACGTGGCCTTCCCTAGTTGCGGTGAGCGGGGGCTACTCTTCATTGCGGTGCGCGGGCTTCTCATTGCGGTGGCTTCTCTTGTTGCGGGGCACGGGCTCTAGGCACGTGGGTTTCAGTAGTTGTGGCACACGGGCTTAGCTGCTCCGCAGCATGTGGGATCTTCCTAAACCAGGGATCAAACCTGTGTCCCCTGCATTGGCAGGTGGATTCTTAACCACTGTGCCACCAGGGAAGTCCCAAGAAGTATGGGAAGTTAGAGAACACTTTAGGCTACTTTCAATGACCAAGATAATTTGGGATAGAGCAATTCTCTTACTTGAAGATATAGTCAAACTAAGATCGCACTGAGGGGAAAAATGGGATAGGAAATAAATGTAATTAGGGAGGTGGGGTGCAGAGGAAAGTCTTTCTTGATCTTCTCTTCAAGATAAGAGCAAGTTTGGTCACTTTTTCTAATCTGCCTGTGTGTCATAAGTATTGTAGTGATCTCTGGGAATGAGAGCCTTTAGTGTAGAGCTAGTTCATAATTTAATTGGCCATGCTCATACTGTGCAGGGCTTATGTCCCAGTTTGCATAGGAAAACCCCAATTTACACATGTAGCTCCAAGTGATTATTAATCGTGCCCCCCTCACTCAAAGTAAATGTGGTTGCCCTAGCTTTAGATAAGAACAAAAATAATCCTTCACTAGACTCTGGTGCCCTCTTGTGAAAGAACAAAAATAATCCTTCACTAGACTGGTGCCCTCTTGTGAAAGAACAAAAATAATCCTTCACTAGGCTCTGGTGCCCTCTTGTGAAAGAACAAAAATAATCCTTCACTAGACTCTGGTGCCCTCTTGTGATTAAAGCATAAAATGTCATTACAGGGGCTTCCCTGGTGGCGCAGTCATTAAGAATCTGCCTGCCAGGGCTTCCCTGGTGGCGCAGTGGTTGAGAGTCCGCCTGCCGATGCAGGGGACACGGGTTCGTGCCCCGGTCCGGGAG
>NC_041220.1:9068250-9088456 GCF_002837175.3 Physeter macrocephalus
GTTCAATCCCTGGTCTGGGAAGATCCCACATGCCGCAGAGCAACTAAGCCCGTGCACCACAACTACTGAGCCTGTGCTCTAGAGCCACAAGCCACAACTACTGAGCCTCTGTGCCTAGAGCCCGTGCTCTGCAACAAGAGAAGCCACCGCAGTGAGAAGCCTGCACATGGCAACGAAGAGTAGCCCCCACTCACCGCAACTAGAGAAAGCCCGCGCGCAGCAACGAAGACCCAACACAGCCGAAAATTAATTAATTATTTTTAAAAAGTCATTACAGAAACAAAAGAGCTTTCCTTGAGGTTATGATGGGGAATTTCACATTCTGATATTGCTTATTCTGAAAGAAGAAACCACTGCAAAATGTGAACATCCCAAAGTGGATCATCTACTAACTTCCCTCCATATCTCAGCTTTGAATTTCATGTCACCAGACTTTATCACTGACTAGTCTCCATGGCTGCTGCTTTCTTTGGACTCCAGGACCTCATCCCCCATTAACCAGTAACTGGTGCACTGTCACTCTCTCTAACACTTCTGTCTTACCTCTTGGTGAATTCAGCGTACTCATAAGTGATTTTTCTCGCACGCTGGCCTCTGCCTACCTTGAACTTCTCTCCTCCAGTGTTCTTGTTCTCCACCCTGCTTCAGCTATACACCTCCAGGGTGTGCCATGGACACAGTCATTACCAATCTCATTTTATGTGTCTTGCTCTCTGACCACCATATCCCACCCTTCCACCTAGCTCCTTCTAGTAACCCAACTCTAACAAACCCCCCTATAATCATTAACTATAACCTATAATCATTAACTTCAGAAATATTTCACTCTGCGTCATCCCTACTGGCCTCTTTAATCTCCATACCAACTGAAATTCCATGATCATTCATTATGATAATACCCTTGCAAACACCCTCAACTCCCTTGTTCCTCTTCTGTGTTGCCACTTGCTTGGCAAAACCAGAATCTCTAGTTAAATTCAAACCTCCCCCACTCTGTGCCTGCACCCCTGCACCTGAATATGGGTGGAGAAAAACACATAAACATTATGATTTGTCTGATTTTAAATTCATGATAATGAATCTTAATGCTGGGACTCTGAATGGACTCTAGCAACTCACACTGAGCCCATAGCGTCAGAGAATCTAGTAGCAGAAGGGGGAGTGGTACACACGACTCCGGCCTCCCAACTGCACTAGCGCCCATGGCCACGGGTAACTGGGCAGCAGTGGCAATGGCGCCTGGGACACCGTTCCTCCACTGGTTGAGGTACTCATGACCCAGCCCTTGCACCCATCATCCGCAGTGGTAGAGCCTGCAAACCTCACAACACCAGACATGGTAGGGATACCTGCTTGACCCCAGCTCCCCTTCCAATGTCTCCCTCCCCCCACTGTGGAGCCTGTGTCTCAAGGGATCCTGGATGCAAGGAAGGAGCCCACCATCCCAGTGACAAGAGCAGTTCTGGCGGAAACAAGGCAATAACCACCCCAGAGGAACAAGAAGTGACAACAAAGGCATGGAGCCACACCTCTTACAGAGACAGCTGAGGATGGAAAGTGCTAAATCTCAAGTATGACCAGAGGCAGCGCAAGTGAAAGAAACCATAAACTTGTATGATACCACCATCTACTGGAAAATAAAAGAAAGGACTCTAACAGCTAACCTGTCATTTAACTTCAAATGCACCAGAAGAGGAATACTTCATCAAGCAACATGAAGAACCACAGTAACACTGTACCATGAAAAGAAAATGACAATTTTCCAGAAACCAAACTTAAAGTCATGAATATTGTGATCTAACCGATAGAGAATTTGAAACAGCTGTCTTGAAGAAACTCAACAAGGTACAAGAAAACTCAGAAAGGCAGTTTAATGAGCTCAGGAATAAAATTAATGAACAAAACGAATACTTTACCAAAGAAACTGAACCTCTAAAAGAGAACCAAACAAATTCTGGAGCTGAAGAACACAATAAACGAGATGAAGAATGTATTAGAAAGCATTGGAAATTGAGCAGGATCATATGGAAGAGGGAATTAGTGAGCTTAAAGATAGAAATCTGGAAATCAGACAAGCAGAAGAAGAGAGAGAAATAAGATATAAAAATATTAGGAAATTCTTTGAGAGATATCCAACTCTTTTGGGAAAGGTAACATTAGGATAATGGGCACCCCAGAAGGAGAAAAGAGAGAAGGGAGCAGAGAAATTACTTAAAGACATAATAGGTGAGGACTTCCCAAACATGGTAAAGGAACTGGACATACAAATCTATGAAGCTAAGAAAATACCTGATTACCTCAATGCAAAAGACCTTCTTCAAGACACATTATATTAAAACTGTCAAAAGTCAATGATTAAAAAAAAGAAGAAGAATTTTAAGGACAACCAGGGAAAAAAGGATGGTAACCTACAAAGGAATTCCTATTATGCTATCAGCAGATCTCTCAGCAGAACACCTACAGGCCAGGAAGGAGTGCAACAGCATTCTCAGATACTGAAAGATAAAAGCTGTCAGTCAAGAACACTCCACCCAGCACTTACCTTTCATTTATGAAGAAGAAATAATTTCCCAAACAAATTTGATGGAGTTCATCATCAGGAGACTGCCTTACAAGAAATGTTGAACGGAGCTTTTCTACCAGAAACAAAATGGCAGAAATACACAAAATTTTAAGCAAGGTGATAAACAGAACCAGAAAATTGTAACTCTTTATCAGAAAAGGTTTTTAAACACTTAATTATGGTAAAAGAGTTAAAGGGAGAAAAAAAGAAAGCAGAAAAATAACTAGCTATCTCAGTATGGTGACAAACACAACATAAAAAGCTATAATTTGAAATAACAAAAACATAAAGGTAAATGAAAACAAAGTGTTATCAGCAGAAAAAGCACTACTTTATCTATGAGACTTTTTATACAAACCTCAGGGTAACCACAAAACATAAACATAGAGCAGAGACATGAAACACAGAAAAAGAGAAAACTCAGAAAAATATCACAGAAAACCACCCAACTAACATGGCAGACAGAAACACAAGAAAAAAGAAACAATGGAGATATAGAGCAAACAGAAAATAAAAGATTAAATGGCAGTACTAAGGCCTCATCTATCAATAATCACCCTAAATATAAATAGATTGAATTCACCGATCAAAAGACACAGAATGGCTGGATAGATTTTTAAAAAGACCCTAGTATATGTTGCCTCCTGGAGACACCTCAGGTCTAAAGACAAATACAGGCTAAAAGTGAGGGGATGGAAGATGACAGTTCAAGCCAATAGAAAGCAGGTATAAACATACTCACATCAGACAAAATAGACTTCAGGCCCAAAAGGTAATAAAAGACCAAAATGGACAGTATAAAGGAAACAATTCATCAAGAAGTCATAATAGTGATCAATATATATGTACCTAACACAGGAGCACCAAAATAGATAAAAAGATTATTAACAGACCTAAAGGGAGAAATTGATCACAACAAAATAATGTAGGAGACGTTAACACCCCACTTACATCAATGGATAGATTATCCAAACAGAAAGTCAACAAGGAAACAGCAGCCTTAAATGAAAATTTAGACCAGATGGATTTGATAGACTTGTACAGAACATTCCACAGAAATGCAGCAGACTGCACACTCTTCTCAAGTGCTCATGGAATGTTCTCAAAAATAGACCACATGTTGGGACACAAAGTAAGTCTCAATAAACTCAAGAAGATTAAAATCACATCAAACATCTTTTCTGATCACAATGGAATGAAACTAGAAATAAACTACAAGAAGAAATCTGGAAAAATCACAAGTATGTGGAGACTGAACAACGTGCTACTGAACAATTATTGGGTCAACAATGAACTCAAGGAGAAATCAAAAGTTACTTGAAGACAAGTGAAACTATGGTAGACCAAAATCTATGGGATACAGCAACAGCGGTGCTAAGAGGGAAGTTTATAGGAATACAGGCCTACCTCAAGAAACAAGAAACATTTCAAACCACCTACCATTACATGTAAAGAAACCAGAAAAAGAAGAGCAAATGAAGCCCGAAGTAGTAGAAGGAAGGAAATAATAAAAATCGGAGCAGAAATAAATGAAATAGAGACCAAAAAGACAACAGAAAAGATCAATGAAACTAAGAACTGATTCTCTGAAAAAAATAAACAAAATTGACAAACCATTATCTAGACTCACTAAGAAAAAAAGAGAGAAGGTTCTGGTAGATAAAATCAAAAGTGAAAGAGGAGAAATGACAACAGATACCATAGAAATGCCAAGGGTTATAAGAGAATATTATGAACAGCTACACACCAACATATTGGACAACCTAGAAGAAATGGGACAAATTCTCAGAATCATACAACCTTCCAAGACTGAATCAGGAAGAAACAGAAAATCTGAATAGACTGATCACTAGTACACAGACTGAAGCAGTAATCAAAAAGCTCCCCAAAACCAAAGTCCAGGACCAGGTGGCTTCACAGGCAAATTCTATCAAACATTCAAAGATGATTTAATACCCACCTTTCTCAAAATAGTCCCAAAAATTGAAGAGAAGGGAACACTTCCTAACTTATCTTATGAGGCCATCGCCCTGATACCAAAACCAGACAAAGACAGCACAAAAAAAGAAAACTAAAGGCTAATATCCCTGATGAACACAGATGCAAAAATCCTCAACAAAATATGAGCAAACCAAATTCACCAATATATCCAACGGATCATACACCACGAGCAAGTGGGATTTATTCCAGGGACTCAAGGATGGTTCGACATTTGCAAATCAATGAATGTGATACACCACATTAACAAAATGAAGGACAAAACCCATATGATCATCTCAATAGATGCAGAAAAAGGTTTTGACAAGATTCAATACCCATTTATGATAAAAACTCTCAGTAAAATTGGTATAGTAGGGACATACCTCAACATAATAAAGGCCATACATGACAAACCCACAGCTAGCATCATATTCAATGGTGAAAAACTGAAAGCTATCCCTCTAATATCAGAAAAGGATTCCCACACTCACTGCTCCTATTCAACATAGTATTGGAAGTCACAGCTAGGGCAATTAGGCAAGAAAAAGAAATAAAAGGCATTCAATTTGGAAAGGAAGAAGTAAAACTGTCATTGCTTGCAGATGACATAATTTTATATAGAGAGAACCCTAAAAATATATGTGGAATATAAAAACTAATAAACAAACAAAAACAAGATAAATGAACAAACCAAACCAAACCAACACATAGATACAGAGGACAGAGTAGTGGTTACCAAGGGGGAAAGGGTAGGGGGTGGGAGGGTGAAATGGTTAAAGGGAATCAACTGTATACCAATGGACAGAAAATGAATTTTTGGTGGTGAGCACATTGTAGGGTATATAGAAGTAGAAATATAATGTTGTACACATGAAACTTTTATAATGTTATAAATCAATGTTAACTGAACTCAAAAAAGAAAAGAAAAAAAAAACTGAAGCAATTAAAAGAGACTTCTAGATTTCCTCCACCATATTTGCCAAATCTTTCAAATTTGAAAGCGATGTATGCAATATTTGTGCAACCCATTCATTTGATAACTTGTAAAGCTACCATTTTTTAGTAGGGCCAGGTATAAGAAAGCCCTCCAGGCTTCAAGAGAAGCTGCCCTGACTCAAGGTCTTGGGCTCAAGACCTAGCAGGCTAAATGGTATTAGAAGTGTCTGTTGCAGAGAGAGATTCTATATAAAGCCTGACACAAGCTCAAGTAGGATTATCACTGCACAGGACCTCTAGGGGTTTGGCAAGGCCAGAGCCTCCTCTGATGACAAATATTCTCTGCCTGAAAAGCAGCTCCTGGCTTGCTACTAGCCCTCATGTTTGAGACTAAACACATGACCACATGGCACCAAATGACCATGCAACCTGAATTTCCCATCATGAACCATAAAACTGGATGTACACAGCAACATTTTTATTGTAGTAAGGAACCAGTATAAAGGAGACTGGGCCCCAGCAGGTCCAGAAGGCACAATTAATATGTATGACCAGTTGGCTCCAACTTCCAAGGTACCTTTTCCTATCCCTTCTCTACATTTTCCTCAACCTATACAAGTGTCCTCTTGGGGAATTCCCAGTGAACAGTTCACAGAAGGAATAAAGCACAAGTCTAGTCCTCAGATAGATCTGCAAATGATGCTACACTGACTAAAGGGCATGTCCACTGTACTATAACCCACTCAGGCATGACCACAGAGGACCATGCTGAATGAAGCCCTCCAAGTGGACAGAACTTTGAGGGATATATCTGGTTATTTATTTCATGGCCTGGGGTACAAAGATCTGTAATGATTCTTGGGCAGTGGCTACTGGATTGGCCAGCTGGTTGGGGACTTAGAAAGACCTAATTGAAAACCTGGTGACAAGATGGACCATGTATGGCCCTTTTGGAGTAGACACAAAGTGTGAGAATATTGGTATGTCATGTATGTACCCAGTAGAGGGTATCCATGATGGTGATAGCTGTCAAAAAAACCAGATGATCAAGAGGATCCATTTTGTGAATGTCAGGAAGCTCCCTTCTCCAGGCATCCCAATGCTTGCTAAATGGGTCCATATACAAAGTAGCCATGGCAGCATAGAAGGAAGTGTATGCTAATAACATGGTTTTCGCTTCCCTAAGTGGCTATAACTACTGCTGTAACTGTGCCCAACCTGCCAACAGCCAAAGCCAATACTAAGTCACTGATATGGCACCACTGTCCAGGGTGACAGGCGGCTATCTAGTAGCAGGTGATTATGGTGGACTCTTTCCACCCTAAAGGGAACAGCTCTTTATGCTCTCAAGGACAGCTACATCTTCTGGGTAAAAGTCTACTTTCCCTGCCTGCAGAGCCTTCTGCCAACAATACCATCATGAAGTTACAGAATGTCTCATCCATTGTCATGGTATACCACACAATACTGTCTTTGACCATGGGCATATTTGTGGTCAGAGAGGTTTGGAAATAGGTTTATGCTCTAAAACTCCACTAGATACCCCGTCATGCAGAAGTAGCTGGCTTGACAGAACAGTGAACTGGCATGTTGAAGGCTCGATTATAGTGCCAGCTGGGACACGAGGCAAGGTTGGGATCTGACCTACAGCATGGGGTACATGCCTTAAACCAGCAGCCAATATAGCACAGGGCCAGAATGTGAGGCTGTGGGGAACACAGAGAGGAATAATTCCTCCATCCACACCGGCTGCCTAGGTGCTTCTCTAACATGCTAGACATAAGCCTGCCTCCCTTTCCTTGACCTAAATGCTTTCCTCTGCTCTATTTAAAATTGTAAAACCTCCCTTTGCCTTCTTGACTACCCCTTCCTTTACTATGTGCTTCTCTCTAGCACTTCTCACCCTCTAACATACTACACTATATAGATTTAGTTACTGTTTATTATCTGTCTTCTCCCACTAGAAGGTGAGCTTTACAAGAGCCGGGTTCTGTTTCATTCACTGTTCTATCCCTCATGCCTAAGACTGTGCCTGACACATAGTAGGTGCTCAATACATATTTCTAGACCGACTTACATGAATATCATTAAAGTTCTTGGAGAAGAGTAAACAAATGTCTCTAGTCTATTATCTTTATCTACACAAGAGACTGGTTGCAGGTTTTTTTCTGTGAAAGGCTAGATAATAAATATTTAAGGCTGTGGGCCATGCCCTTGCTGTTGCAACCACTCCACTCTGGCACTGTAGCATGAAAGCAGTCACAGATAGCAGGTAAATGATAGGTGATGCATGGAGGTGAAAGAAGGGAATCACTGAAGTCCTGGGAATTGGGAGGGTGAGAAGGAAGTTCATATGCAGAGTCAGTGAAGGGAAATACTTTACACAAATATGTTTGATTGATTTCTTCTTCACTCCTCTCACTCCACCATCACAGCTAATACAACTGAAGTTAAATTTTCGGTTTGACTTTTAACTTTTTTTTTTTTTTTTTTTTTTTTTTTGCGTTACGCAGGCCTCTCACTGCTGTGGCCTCTCCCGTTGCGGAGCACAGGCTCCGGACGCGCAGGCTCAGCGGCCATGGCTCACTGGCGCGGCCGCTCTGCGGCATGCAGGATCTTCCCGGACCGGGGCACGAACCCGTGTCCCCTGCATCGGCAAGCGGACTCTCAACCACTGCACCACCAGGGAAGCCCTAACTTTTTTAACTTTTGACTATTTTACATTTAGAACTCCCATGGACAATGTAAGTTGATGTAGCCACTATGGAAAACAGTATGGAGGTTCCTCAAAAAACTGAAAATAGAGTTGCCATTATGATCCAGCAATCCCACTCCTGGGCATACATCCAGACAAAACTATAATTCAAAAAGATGCACACACCCCTATGTTCACAGCAGCACTATTCACAATAGCCAAGACATGGAAACAGCCTAAATGTCCATCAACAGATGAATGGATAAAGAAGATGTGGCACATATATACAATGGAATACTACTCAGCCGTAAAAAAGGATGAAACAATGCCGTTTGCAGCTACATGCATGGACCTAGAGATTATCATACTAAGTGAAGTTAAGTCAGAAAGAGAAAGAAAAATACCATATGATATCACTTATATGTGGAATCTAAAATATGACACAAATGAACTTACCTATGAAACAGAAACAGACTCACAAAAACAGACTCACAGACAGAGAACAGACCTGTCATTGCCAAGGCGGGTGGAGGTTGGGGAGGGATGGAGTGGGAGTCTGGGGTTAGTAGATGCAAACTATTATATATAGAATGGATAAACAAGGTTCTACTGTATAGCACAGGGAACTATATTCAAGATCCTGGGATAAACCATAATGGAAAAAAAATATAGAAAAGAATGTGTGTGTATATATATGTATGTATAACTGAATCATTTTGCTGTGCAGCAGAAATTAACGCAACATTGTAAATCAACTTCAATATACTTCAATTTAAAAAAAAAACCCTCCCACAGAGTACATTTATTAACACAACCTCCAGTTAGAGCCCTTTTTTCTCACTAAGCTATTTTTATTAGTTTATTCAACAGTTGGGGAGTGAAAAAAGTGTTCTCTACCGTTCTAGGTTCTTCTAGCTGGTCTAGGAATTAAATTGGCATGAGACAGATGAACAGGAAAAAAACAAAATTTAATTATGTACATACAGGACCTCTAAAAGAATATGAGGCCCAAGGACAAGTTAGGCAATTGAGGCTTATACGCCATCTGAGATAAGGAAAAGGGGGTAGAGACTTCAAAGGGGAGGAAGGCAATTCTCATGGAGATGGAAAAGCAAATGTTTGCTATTCTGTGCACAGACGATGAGACGCAGAGAAAACGTGGGTCTCCAGGCCCTGCCAACTTCCCCCTACCACATCTAGCCCATATTCTTTATAGATATCTCAGGTGGTAGTGCCCTTCCTGAACCAGGCCCTTTATCTAAATTCTTTTAGGCAGTTAAGGGGGAAGTAAAAAGAAAGACTTCCTGAGCCTTTTATTTCTTAAAAACAATCAGCCCAAAATAATTCTCAAGCCGCGGAGACACATTTCAGGGTAGGAGGTTTTGTTCCCCTAAACCACAAATATTTATTGAGCATCTACTATGTGCCAAGAACTAAGCATTAGGATACACCTTGTAATAACAAAGACCCCATCCTCAGGAAGCTTACATTCTAATGAAGCCTGATAATAAATTTGTATATAAATGTATTAAGAAGGTCATTTTGGATAGTGATATGTCCTACAAGGAAGTCACATAAAGTAATGGGAGGTTTCCTTGAGGAGATACTATTTTAGCTGAAAATTGAAAAATAAGTAAGAACCAGCCATGAAAAGACCTGAGGGTAGGAGGGTTTTTTCCTTTTATTGAGGTGAAATATCTATAACACAAAATTTACCACTTTTAAGGGCAGAGTTTTGTGACATGAAGGACATTCACATTGTTGTGCAACCATCACCACCATCCATCTCCAGGACTTTTTTCATTTTCCCAAACTGGAACCCTGTCCCCATTAGGCAATAACTGCTCACTTCATTCTCCTACTAGTGGCAGCCACCATTCTACTTTCTGTTTCTATGAATTTGACCACTATAGGTACCGCATATAAGTGAAATCATACAATATTTGTCTTTTTAAAATAAAGTTATTTATTTTCGGCTGCGTTGGGTCTTCGTTGCTGCGTGCACCCTGCGTGTGGGTTTTCTCTAGCTGCGGCGAGCGGGGGCTACTCTTCGTTGCGGTGCTTGGGCTTCTCACTGCGGTGGCTTCTCTTGTTGCAGAGCACGGGCTCTAGGCGCGTGGGCTTCAGTAGTCGTGGCATGTGAGCTCAGTAGCTGTGGCTCGCGGGCTCTAGAGCACAGGTTTAATAGTTGTGTTGCATGGGCTTAGTAGCCCTGCAGCATGTGGGATCTTCCCGGACCAGGGCTTGAACCCATGCCCCCTGCACTGGCAGGTGGATTCCTAACCACTGCGCCACCAGGGAAGTCCCACAATATCTGTCCTCTGATAACTGGTATATTTCACTTAGCACAAAGGAAGTCCCACAATATCTGTCCTCTGATAACTGGTATATTTCACTTAGCACAAAGTCATCATGATTCATCTGTGCTGTAGAATGTGTCAAAATTTTTAAGGCCGAAATACTATTCCATTGTATGCGTATACCGCATTTGGTGGTATTCATCGGTCAATGGACACTTGGTTTGCTTCCACCTTTTGACTATTGTGAATAATGCTACTATGAATATGGGTGTACAAATATCTGTTTGAGTGCCCTCCTTCAATTCTTTTGGTATATACCCAGAAGTGCAATTGCTGGATCATATGGGAACTCTGTTTAATTTGAGAGGCCAAACTGTTTTCCATAGCAGCTACACCATTTTACAGTCCTACTAGCAAAGCACAAAGGTTCCAGTTTCTCTACATCTATGCCAATACTCGTTGTTTTCCTTTTTTTTTTTTTTTTTAATTAGGGCCATCCTAGTGGGCGTGAAGTGATATCTCGCGGTTTTGACTTACATTTCTCTAATGATTAGTGGTGTTGAACATGTTTTCATGTGCTTATTGGCCACTTGTATGTCTTCTTTGGAGAAATGTCTATTCCAGTCCTTTACCCTTTTAAATTGGGTTCTTTGGCTTTTATTGCTATTGAGCTGTACGAGTTCTTTATATCCTACATATTAACCCCTCATCAGATATACAATTTGCAAATATTTTCTGCCATTCTGTGGGTTGCCTTTTAACTCTCTTAATAATGTCTTTTGATGAATAAAACTTTAAAATTTTGATGAAGTCCAACTTATCTAGTTTTTTTTTGTTGTTGCCTGTGCTTTCGGTGTCATATTCAAGAAATCACTGCCAATCCAATGTCAAGAGCTCTTCCCCTATGTCCTCATCTAAGAATTTTACACTTTTAGCTCTTACGTTTGGGTCTTTGATGCATTTTAACTTAATTTTTGTATATGGTATAAGATAAGGGTCTAACTTAATGCTTTTGCATGTGGCTATCCAGTTTTCCCAGCACCGTTTGTTGAAAAGGCTGTCTCTTCCCCACTGAATGGTCTTGGTACCTCTGCAGAAAATCATTTGACCCTATATATGAGAGTTCATTTCTGGGCTCTCTTTTCTGTTCCATTGGTCTGTATGTCTTTATGCCAATACCACGGTTTCAATTACTGTAGCTTTGCTGAGGGTAGAGGTTTTTTTGTTTGTTTCTGGGGGGCTGTACCACACGGCTTATGGGATCCTAGTTCCCTGACCACGGATTGAACTGATACCCCAAGAATTGAGAGCACCAAGTCCTAACCACTGGACTGCCAGGGAATTCCAGAGGGTAGAGTTCTAAATCAGAGGTCACAGCAATTCCAAAGAACTAGAGCAGGGAACTGGCAAACTTTTTTCTGTAAAAGGACAGACAGTTAACATTTTGGGTTTCACAGGCCATGTGGTCTCTGTCACAATTACTCTACCCTGCTACTGTAGCACTAAAGTAGCCATAGATAACACATAATCAAATGGGTGTGGCTGTGTTGTAATAAAACTGTATAAAAATAAGTGGTAAGGGATTCTCAAAATCATTAACCATCAGGGAAATGCAAAGCAAAACCACAATGAGCTATCACCTCACACCTGTCACAAATAACAATAGGTGAGGATGTGGAGAAAAGGGAACCCTCCTTCACTGTTGGTGGGAATGTAAATTGGTGCAGTCACTGTGGAGAACAGCATGAAGAGCTCTCAAAAAACTAAAAATAGAACTATCATATGACCCAGCAATTTCACTGATGGGTATATATCCAAAAAAAAACAAAAACCCTAATTCAAAACGATACATGCACCCCAGTGTTCATAGCAGCATTATGTACAGTTGCCAACGTATAGAAGCAACCTAAGCGTCCATCACTTTTTCCATCAGATGGATGGAAAAAGAAGATGTGGTGTCTATATGTACAATGGAATACTATTCAGTCATTAAAAAGAATGAAATCTTGCCATTTGCAGCAACATGGATGGACTTGGAGGGCATTTTGCTAAGTGAAATAAGTCAGACAGAGAAAGACAAATACTATATCATTTATATGTGGAATCTAAACAATACAACAAACGCGTGAATATAACAAAAAAGAAGTAGACTAACAGGTATAGAGAACAAACTAGTGGTTACCAGTGGGGAGAGGGAAGGGGGGGCAATATAGGAGGAGGGGATTACAAAAAGGGGGGTTATTATGGGATATATGAAATCATCTGTGTGAAACTTTCAAAAACTGTGAAGCACTATAGAATTTAAATAATATTTCATTCAATAAAAAAAATAGGTGGCAAGACAAATTTCCCCCAGGGCAGTAGTTTGATACCCTCTGGACTGGCGGTCACAGTTGGGCATTTTCAAAGGCCTTAAGGAAGGCCAGCGTGATAAGAACAAAGATGAGAGAGAAGGGAGATGAGGTTGGAGAGATATATAGGGGCCAGATCACATAGACGCTTGTTGACCACAAGGAGGATTTGATTTATTCTCCATCATCCATTCACTTACTGAACATCCATCAAAGACCTACTAGGAGTTAGGGGCTGGGACTACACAGAAGTTAGGCTCAGTCCTCAGCCTCCTGGAGCTTCGATGGAGAGAAGAGGCATAAGCGAAGGAGTTTTAACACAGTATCACATTTCCTTTCTGAGTCATGGCATACGCTCCATTCCATCACCTGAACCATGGGATTCCTGCTCTGAGCTTTACTCTCCTGCCTCCGTTTGAGCCTTTATTAATTCTCTCCACGATGGTTGCAACAGTCTATTTAAACAGCCCTCTGCCTGTAGTCTAACCTTTTCCCACACTGGCCTCCATACTGCAGCAGGAGACATTTCTAAAACGCAATTCTGATTGCCCTCCCCAGCTTCCAGCTACATTGATGTCTTTCATCACTGTCAGAGTTAAGTTCAAGCTTTTAAAATGATATGTAAAGCCTTGCGTGATCGGGCCCTTGCCAACTTCTCATCATCATCTGCTCTCTATCCCCTCGGTGGGAAGTGCTAGCTGACAGCTCAGGACATCTACTTATACACACGTAAGAACATGTTTAACTCACGATTAAGTCCTGGGGTAACATCTACATCAAAGAACAGCATTTGATACCTGCTCACGCAACATCTTCTTGCTGTTGATGTTTCTACTATGAAATATAATTATGAATTGAGCAAGACTTAGAAATAATAAGAGCAAACACATATAGAGATAGTCTGTGCCTGGCACTGTTAAGTCATGTAATCCTCACAACCACCATATGAGGTAGGTGGTACCGTTGTCTCCATTTTACAGATTAGGAAACTGAGGCACAGAATGATTAAGTCCCCCAGGATCGCACAGCTTATAGTGTGACGGCATCAATATTCAAACCCAGGAATTCTGACTCTATAACCTCTGTTGTTAAGCACACAAAGCCTCCTCACTAAACCATAAATATGTTATTTAAAAATACTGACCGAAGCTCTGCCTGTAGTCTAAAAGCATGGTCTCTGGACGGTAGCATTAAAATGACCTGGGAGCTATTAGACATGCGAATTCTCAGGCCTGGGCCCTGACCTACTGAATCAGATCTCTGAAGTTAGGGCCCAGGAATCTGAGTTTTAGCAAGCTCCCCAGGTGATTTTCAATCACAATAAAGTCTGAGAAGCCCTGCTCTAAAATGTTTATTCCTAGCGAGCAGAGGCGCTAATGGATGCAAAGATTATGAATGACAAACGTGGATAATTTTGACAAAAGAAGTAGAAACAGGATTCTTTTTAATGCACAAAGGTTTCAGATTTTGACATTAAAAGCAAACAAATCCTAGCAGAGAACAATAACGGTTATCGTAGGTTTTGAGAGGATGCTTGACAGGATGAAGAAAAGTACAGGATAAACCTGAACGTACGGTAAACGGGCAAGTTTAAATCCAACACACCAACGAACCAGCTGTGTGACTTTTCAGAAGTTGCTTAACTGGAGCCTCAGTGTCTTCACTGACAGGGAAAAATAATAATCCCCTTGAGGTGTACCCCATGATGGTGGTGAAAAATCAAGCAGGGTAAGATATGTGACAATGCTTTGTATGGAAGGATAGCGTGCTGATCAAGTTTCATTTTCTGCTGTATCTGTTTACAAAAGAACATGCGCATTTTCCCTTCTACTCAGGAAACGATAGGATTTTGAGTCACCTGCAGTGACTGAAGAGATCCCTGCTTTCTTTAGTGAAGGTTGCAGGAGATACACAGCCGGAATGCGGGGTTGCTCCAGGCTTGGAAAGTCAGGGAAGTGGCCTCACCTGAGAGAATGGGGCCAAAGCGCCGACAGATGGTGGCAGGACTATGATTATACGTCTCTAAAACTCATCGGTAGCTTTACAATTTCTCCCCCTCATAAAAGTTCATGAAAGCTTAGCTTAGGCTGATGCTCAGCCCTGCACACTTCTTACTGCCTATCAGTGGTCTGCTTTGGTGTGGGCTGTTTACAGCAGCTTCTGTTTTGATCAGTCAGCGTTTGTGCCAAGTAAGCTGTTAAATTTTTAAGTAACACCCCCATTATGCTCCATAATGGAAAGGAATGTTATTTGACGTTTCTTTCAAACAGAAGCATCTCCCCTCTGTCTGGGATGGTTTAACGCATTCACACTGAGCCCTGTCACCCAGGCCTGTTCATGTCACTGACCTTTGATTCCACTGACTGTCCTTGACTCAATGACAAACAGTTCCAGCATGTTCATTAAAACAACGCAATTTTTAATTCACCTATTCTGTCTCAAGCACATTTTTCCAGCTGAGGAAGACGCAAGCTACTGCTCTAGAAAAACTCGCATGCGTGTGAGGGAAAGAATTCTATTATCAGGCTGGGGTTTCTTGTGTCCACTTTGCACACCTGACTTCCCTGGCCACAACTTGCCTTTCTTTCCCTTTTCTTCTCCCATTGTTCGTTTCTCCCCTCCAGAGGCACAGAATAGGTACCCTCCCTGTTATTCATTTCTTGCCCTCTTGGCTTGTGGCTTTCCCATTAAAAGCAACCTTCTGATAAATATGTATCATTTAGGACAGGGAGCTGCTCAATTTAAAGAGGAACACTCTCACAAGAAGAGAAAACGACATATCAATCATATTCCATACTCCAACTGACTTTAAACTGCATCACAGATTCGCACGCTGTACAATCTTCACCTCCAAATGGTAGGAGGAAGACACCAGTTATTTTTCTAGATGTGTAATTTTCAACTGAAGCTGAAACGTTCAAATGACCACTAGCTACCCCAGTTAAGGCATGACGTGGATACTTATTCCCCAAAATTGCAAAAATATTTCTGGCTCTGCTCAAAGTGGCCCATGCGATCTAAGGAGCAGACCAACATCCTCTCTCACTTGGAGTGACGTGGCTTACCACATCTAGGAACTATTTAACACAACCCCCCAGACTCTGAGACGTCCATCAAAGCAGGTACAACCTGGGCACAGAGGTGTCTGATTTTCCTCCCAGGCGCTCTACATAAACCATGTGCTCAGCCAAATACCTCATCCTGCCAGCATCTCCCAACCCCTTTCCCCCGAAAGCAATAAACCGAGAGGGTGTCAGCCGTTGTTACTCGTGTTTCACGGACCAGCAGCACTGAGGTCACCTGGGAACTTGTCAGATACGCAGAATCTCAGGCCCACTGAATTCTGCTGCTTTTTAACAAGATCTCCAGGTGATTCATACACACATTCAAGTATGAGAAGTACTGGTTTAACTGACACACTTGTTAAAAGCACATACCAAAAAAGAATCAAGATTCTCCACTCAGTAGGAACGTTTGAAAAAAACAAACAACTCACCTCAGTTATGATCTGTGATGTTGGAAGGAAAGCGCCTTGGTAGAGAGGCAGTGGTGATACTGAGAAGATTTCGACTCTTGTTGGCTTTCCCACAGAGACTTCAACCAAGATCCGCGTCTATTAAAGTCCAGGAGCTTCCCTTCCTGCCCGCTCTCAAGGTGCAAGAGGAAGTATCAGAGAGGGAACTTACCAGCCCCTGGCTAGGTCTTGCAACTACCAGGAATACTGAGGCTTTCCAGATAAGCTAGCCGTGGGATAAGGTCCAGTTCTCCTATCTCCTTGAGTTCCTTTTTTCTCCACTGTTAGCTGGTTATTAACCACATTTCCCTCTCCATCACTGGGATTCAAACTGACAACCTAATGCCTCTAACCAGCCTGGGATCCTTTTCCGACGTTCCTGGAAAGGGGACAGGAAAAGGAAGAAATTCATGTGTCAGAGAGATATTTTTATATTTTATATCTTTTTCTTTGTGCAAGAGAATCCTGACGACAGTATCTCCGACACTAATGGCAACTTTAGCAAGGATAAAAACCGATTCTAGCAAATAGTTTTGCTCTGTGTAAACTTCCTGTCTTTTGCTAGATGTGATGTAACAGGGGCCTCCTTTCACAAGCTCTGTCTTCTAGCAAAAGAATACAAACAGGAAAATAACACAGATTTGGAAAGGAAGTGAAAGAAACCAAAGCACAGACAGCATTAGGTTTCAGTGCAAAGGCCCACTAGAGATTTGAAGAGAAGAGCTATATTTGGAACACACTATCCTTCTAATGTTCTTTGCTAAACCAGAAGTATAACAGGAAGTTAAGGTTGTATTAAATAGGCATTTCATATTCTGAAAACATGAAGGATGTCAAGTGACAAAATATGACACATACTAAGAGCTTCTGGCTCCACTCTTTACCACCCGTGACCAGTTTTTTAATCCAAGGCTTCTCAACATGAAATGGTGGTAACAATAATGCTTTCCTTAGAGAGCTGGCATAACAATATCATGAGATACGTGAAATGCCAATTACTGAACTTGCCTTGCTGGAAGTCCTCTTTATAGTCAAGTCACTATCCTGATTCTCCTCTCTACTGTGCATACCTAAGCGCAGCTCAGGAAGTCAATAAATATTTATTGAAATGAAATGCAAGTTAAAAAAATCTTGATGTTGTTATGAAATTCCATCTACTTTCTTTTTTTCTTTTCTTTTTTTTTTTTTTTTTTTTTTTTTTTGCAGTACGCGGGCCTCTCACTGTTGTAGCCTCTCCCGTTGCGGAGCACAGGCTCCGGACGCGCAGGTTCAGCGGCCATGGCTCACGGGCCCAGCCGCTCCGCTGCATGTGGGATCTTCCCGGACCGGGGCACGAACCCGTGTCCCCTGCATCGGCAGGCAGACTCTCAACCACTGCGCCACCAAGGAAGCCCTCTTTTTAAAATTTATTTATTTATATTAAAAAAATTTTTTTGGTTGCA
This sequence comes from Physeter macrocephalus, assembly GCF_002837175.3. NCBI lineage: Eukaryota > Metazoa > Chordata > Mammalia > Artiodactyla > Physeteridae > Physeter > Physeter macrocephalus. The sequence goes on from NC_041220.1 coordinate 9,086,032, forward strand.
TTGGGTCATCGTTGCTGCATGCAGGCTTTCTCTAGTTGCGGCGAGCGGGGGCTACTCTTCCTTGCGGTGCGCGCGTTTCTCATTGCGGTGGCTTCTCTTGTTGCGGAGCACGGGCTCTAGGGAATGTGGGCTTCTGCAGCTGTGGTGCACAGGCTTAGTTGCTCCGTGGCATGTGGGATCTTCCCGGACCAGGGCTTGAACCCGTGTCCCCTGCATTGGCAGACGGATTCTTAACTACTGTGACACCAGGGAAGTCCCATCTATTTCTTTTTATCATTTTTATTGTGGTAAAATACATATAACATAAAATTTTAGCCATTTTTAAGTGTCTGATTCAGTGACATTAATTACATTCACAATGTTATGTAACCATCACCACTATCCATTTCCAAAGCTTTTTCATCACCCCAAATAGAAACTCTCATCATGAAGAAATAACTCCTCCAGGGTTTCTTTAAATGTGAGGATCAAAAAAAAAAAAAAAAAGGGCTTCCCTGGTGGCGCAGTGGTTGGGAGTCCGCCTGCCGATGCAGGGGACACGGGTTCGCGCCCCGGTCTGGGAGGATCCCACGTGCCGCGGAGCGGCTGGGCCCGTGAGCCATGGCCGCTGAGCCTGCGCGACCGGAGCCTGTGCTCCGCAATGGGAGGGGCCAAAAACAGTGAGGGGCCCGCCTACCGCAAAAAAAAAAAAAAAAAAAAAGAAATGCCAATATAGCCATAGAGATGGCAGAAATTTTATCCCAAGATTTATTCTAAACCAAATAAAACTTACTTGGCAAATACAATTTTAGGGATAATTCTAAAAATACGTTAAAACTAAATAACCATGATTCTAGGGATCAGTTGGTCACTGTGAGAATTTAAGGCACAGTCCTGTCCTCCAGGGGCTGACATCAAGGTTGGGTAGACGAGACTTACACACATGAGCTAACAACAGAGCTGGCTGAATGGCATATTGGTGCAGGCTGTAGGTAGTTGGAAAAGAGTGCCCAGCATAGAAGATGCAGATTTTGGACGCTGGGTCCTTGCTTCCTACTGATATAGACCCATGGTCGACTTAGGTAAGCTGACTGAGTAAACTCTTAGCAAAGCTCAGAGTAACTGGGCTCAAACTCTCATGATTCCCATTTATTCCAAACAATAAACATTAGATAAGTCCTTGCTTAAGAAGTACCTGAGGCCTTTTTTCTACTGAGGTAAATCTAAGTGTTTCCAATTTAGGAAACACATATTGCTTTTCTGAAAGAAGGTAACCCAAACTTTAATTTTCAAATTCCTCCCATGTTTCATGTAACATGTAACATGTAATTTTATGTTATTAAATGTAATATTAAGACAATAGTAATTCAATATGGGAAGGAAAGGAGGAAGGGAGGAAGGGAGCAAAGGAGAGAAATTAGAACCTAAATATTTACCTATAAAGGTATGGTTAAACAAAATGTAGCGTATGCATACAATAGAATATTATGCAAAAAAGAATGAGATAGAAATTTATGTACTGTCTTGACAAAGAAAGATCTCCAAGACATATTAATTATAAATAGCAAGTTGCTAATTAACACAGGGCATATAAGTTCACTTATGTTAAAATGCACCCATGTAGACAGACACACACACATGCCCTCACAAAACAAAACTATGTATTTCTATATGTACCCACCTATGTATGTAATCACGTAGAAAAACCTTTGGAAAGATATGACCCAAAATGGCAGCAATGTCTGGGAAGTATGGGATTAGGAGATGGGGATACTTTTTTGAAAATATACATCTCTGTTGTTTAAAGACTTCGCACCATGTATTCATCTATTTTCCTTTACAATCTGTATCTTCCACCCCTACCCCTCTCACCTCATATTCCCCTTTACCGACTGCAATGTAGTGAGACATATCTCCCTGTTATACCTCAAATATACGTACACGGACCCACCTCACGGCCGTTGCCGTTGCCCTAGCTGCTCCTTCTCCCTAGAAAGTTCTTCCCCTATTGATCTATTTGGCTCATTCTTTCACTTCCTTCAAGTTTTTCCTCAAATGGTAACTTCTCATGAGGCCTACCTAACCTCCCAACATAAAACTGCAGTTCCCCTCTTGCACTGTTGGTGGGAATATAAATTGATACAGCCACCATGGAGAACAGTATGGAGGTTCCTTAAGAAACTAAAAACAGAACTACCATATGACCCAGCAATCCCACTACTGGGCATATACCCTGAGAAAACCATAATTCAAAAAAGACATGCGGGCTTCCCTGGTGGCGCAGTGGTTGCGCGTCCGCCTGCCGATGCAGGGGAACCGGTTTGCGCCCCGGTCTGGGAGGATCCCACATGCCGCGGAGCGGCTGGGCCCGTGAGCCATGGCCGCTGAGCCTGCGCGTCCGGAGCCTGTGCTCCGCGACGGGAGAGGCCACAACAGAGGGAGGCCC
>NC_041220.1:9088959-9148235 GCF_002837175.3 Physeter macrocephalus
GAGTCTGTCATACAGAGTGAAGTAAGTCAGAAAGAGAAAAATACCGTATGCTAATGCATATATATGGAATCTAAAAGAAAAAAAAGGTTCTGAAGAACCTAGGGGTAAGACGGGAATAAAGACGCAGACCTACTAGAGAATGGACTTGAGGACACGGGGAAGGGGAAGGGTAAGCTGGGACGAAGTGAGAGAGTGGCATGGACACATATACACTACCAAATGTAAAACAGATAGCTAGTGGGAAGCAGCCGCATAGCACAGGGAGATCAGCTCGGTGCTTCGTGACCCCCTGGAGGGGTGGGACAGGGAGGGTGGGAGGGAGACGCGAGAGGGAGGGGATATGGGGATATATGTATACGTACAGCTGATTCACTTTGTTATACAGCAGAAACTGACACACCGTTGTAAAGCAGTTCTACTCCAATAACGACGTTTAAAAGATAAATAAAGTCAACTACGAGAATTCAAAATAAAAAAAAATTGCAGTCCCTCCTACTAGCATTCTTGATCTACCGTATCTTATTTTTGTTAATAGCACTTATCACCTTCTAACATGTGATGTAATTTCCTTACTTATAATGTTTGTTTTTCGCCTTCCACTAGAATTACGCTCTACGTGGGCATGAATTTTTATTTGCTTTGTTCATTGATTTAGCCTTAGTCCCCAGAATTGTGCCTGGTCTACCAACAGGTACTTCATGAAATATATTAATCAATTCACAAATCTTCACCAGAATGTATTCACGTATTTTTAAAATCAAAGATATCCACCATCTCACAAACAAAAAGTCAGAATAAAATGTTTAAGGTCTCCCCGGGTTCTGTGGAACAAGATTTGAAAACCTCTGCTTTAAACCTCTTAAATAAGATAAAACTTATGGGAAGGAAGCTTTTTAAATAGAAGCCCTTCTACTGACTTAGGCACACTATCTAACAGTGCATATTATCTTACCCTGGAACACCTATTTTTCAAACAACTAGGAATAAACTAACCACTCCCAGGAACTTCTGTGAAATCCCCAGCTATTTCTTCACAAAGGCAAAGAACCAGTGAAGATCCCTTATTTCTTATAAAGGAAGCTCTGTGCAAAAGTGAAGAGTTGTAGCAAAAATCATGTCTAATTCTTGGAGGCCTCCTTTATCTTTCAAAAATATGTATGTCCCTAAGGATGTAGATGGACTTGAATTCCTGATCTTGTTTGAGCAGATATTGAACCCTTGGGAACAGGGAAAGTGAGAAAGGTTTTAAAAAGCCAGCTTCATCCTCTAATTCAAAGAACAGTAAAGTCCTTTAGCTAGAGAAGACTTTTATCAGAATCCGTAGCATGGCGTGGGAAGGAAGCCAATCCAGATTATGAGGGTGGGGAGGCTGGGAAGGTGACCCCCCACGCAAGTATTTTGCCAGTCCTGTTTTCCCCTGGCTTTAACCATTCCTCAGTGCTCTGAGAGGCAGTCACAGAGAGCAGTCCTTAGCTATGCCATTTCAAAATGATGGAAGGGCCTTTGATATCATCCCAAACTTGTTTTGTTTCCCAGCCTATGTTGGCTTATGATGGAGTCTTCAGAATTCACTAGAATGCATTCATGTAAATTTATGATAATCTACTCCTATGTTCCAGGGTATGGAAAAGTTGCTGCAAATTTTCTTTAAGATTTAGAAGCAAACTCAAGACTCAGGAATTGTTTACAAAGAGTCAAAAATCCTATGTTGCATACTTTTATTATCAAGACTCTCAATGGTTATGTACAAGTCCCTCAGCACTCATAGTTTGGGTTTCTCACTTTGCCAGTTATCAACTACTCAGAGTTAAGGGCCGCGTCTTCGGCTTTCGTAGTCCTATCGTCCGGTGCTGTTCACACGGTAATCATTCAACCGAGGTTTATAATCATCATTATGAACTAACTGACAACATAAACTGAGGCTATGAACATTACTTAAAATAAAATCACACTTCTGGCAGACCTTTGAAACACCAAACCTGCTTCCACGGTGCTTCTGCATTTTATAAGCCAAAAGCTGCGACAGAACAGCAGCAATCGTGACACACTCTCCTTGTAAACTCTTCAAACTTGTTATGTACTGAACTGGCGACACAAGAAGCTCTAGGAGAGGGAAGCTCAAATCAAAGCAACCATTTTCTACTGGGCAGGCCAACCTCACCTCTCTTTATTGCCTCCCAAGTTTGCGCAGCTGTTAATAAATGCTTAGCGTTTAAGCTATCTAGGTACAATAGTTCATGACTAGGACCTTGATCAGCTCTATACAGAAGAGAGACTTTGAGGAGGGCAGCACTGCCTGGTTTTGATACCGACCAGGGTTCTTGGCCTTCCGCAAGCAACAGAAATTGACTAGAGGCCAGACTGGAAATTCGGGCAAGGCTTTGTGGGGGCCCCTGCTGCAGCGCGGGGGAGCGAGTGCAAGGAACAGCTTCCCTTGCTTTCGTGCTTGCTCCTGACGGGGAGCGAGCTGGCTCCTTAAACGGGGTGAGGGTAGTGCTGTGACCAGGGCTCCGGCCAGAGGGCTGGCTTTGGTGTTGTGCCCGCCCCTTAGGTAGTGCTGAGTGCGGGCGGCGTGCGCAGTGCCCTGCTTTTGCTCCAGGCTCCTCAGAAGTGGCGGCTGGGTTTTTGTGGGTCTCTTTGTACCTTCTGGGTCCCGAATTTGCCCCAACTGCGCATGCACGCCGTTATTTTTAGTCCCATAGGGTTTCTTTGTATTTTGTTGCTGGATGAGAGGCGTGTCCAGGTGCGAGAATGCAGCACTGCAGCTAAGCGTCCCGGGTCCCAGCCTGTCTCAGTTTTACTTTTTTTCACAAGACTGAAGATCTAGACAACAAATGCAGCAAATTTTATATATTTCCATAATTATGCATCTGTATGTTTGTATATATCTTATGCAGCAGAGAATGCAAGGGAAGTGTCCTAAAGGAAGGAGATACTTAAAAAGAATAAAAAATCAGAAACATCAGTGTGCCCCACAAGAGGAGAGCGTGACCAACTGTGGTATAAGATACCATAATCATAAAAATCAACAAGTATATGGTCTATATTGATCATGGCATAGGAAGCATCTGAGGAGGAAAACACTTTCGCTGTACCCTCGTAGGTTGAGTTCCGGGGGACCTCTGAACTAAACGGACAAAAGACAACAGGAGAAAAAAGCCTTATTCGTGTGGAAGCAGCTAGTAGCTAGCCAACTGGTTAAAGACAGAGGCTTATCTACCTAACTTAGTAGGGGAAAGAGGGAGATGGAGAAAAATCTATGGAAAGGACAAGTAGGTTTCCACAGGAAAGAAAAGGATTTTTAGGGGAATAAACTGGAGAGGAGAAAGCCCGTGATAATATTTATGAATATGCAAGTGGGCTTTTCCATCTCCTTCATGGCCAGGAAACTCCCAGAGAGGAGATTTATGGCCTATTTACTTTTGATCTCTCTCCTAGGAGTAAGCCCATCCTGAAGAGGGAATTTATGACAGCCTCATTTCTCAGAAGTTTCTGCTCTTAGATAAGGGAAATGCTGAGAAGGCTTCTTTCTGCATCTGTTGATTCTTAATTGCCTTCAGCTCAAGTTAATCATCATGCCCAAGGGGCATATTGGAGATCATATCCTGATCCCCTTCGGTATAAAGTTATATTAGGTGACGAAAATCAGAACTAAATTAACATGAATGCTTTCACTGATTTTTAAATATAAAAAAAAGTATGCCTAAACATGGCAGAGATCAGAAATCAGTTTGGGAAAAAGAAAATAGAGCTTTAATAGTCATTATTAAGTTTCTTATTGTGTAAGTTTATTAAAGTTCATAGCCATCAGTCATTTTTTAGGTGAGTGAGGGAGAAGTATGAGAATATTAAGAAATTCAGGCAGGCAGGGAGAGAGATAGTAAAAAAAAAAAAAAAAAGTAGAAAGGTAGTGAGAGGGGAAAGAAGGCACAGAAGGGGAGGGAAAAAAACAAAAACCCACAGAGAAACATTTACTGAAAAGCAAAATGGCACCTAGAGAGACAGGAATTAGTGGCAGAAAAAGAGATATGCTACTTCGTAGGCTCTGTATTAACTATTCATGTCTCGCAACAACCTTAAGGGGTATAATCATCCCCATTTTACAAATGATGAAAATGAGTCATCTGTTAAATAACTGGTTCAAGTAACTTGCTCAGTTATTCAGGTAAGGAGGGCTGGATTCAGGCAACTCCAGACTGGACCATTTGGCCCTGACGCCTCTTAATGCAGACATGCCAACATTTCAGAAGATAAGTTTCCATCATCCTCTGAAATAGTGACAACTGATTCAGCAACTTAACACAGATCTTTCTGACATCTAAAACATTTTTTGCCTTTGCTTTGATAAAGTTTTTCTTCGAAGTAAATATTTATTTTCCCCAGAAATACTAAAGCTTTCCACCTTTGGAGAAAGGACAGTGCTGTTCCCTCACATCTACACCCCTATGGTAGAGCACATTCATTCATTCCTGCCTTCATTCAGCAAGCTGAGCGCCCACCGTAGCAGGATGGTGACAGGTGCTGTGTGTGTGTACGGCTGAGAAAACCACCTGGGCGCTGTCCTCAAAAACTGCATAGTGACCTACGGGGTACAGCTTGGAACAGTTCCTGGTTTGACACCTAACAAACTCTGTGATCTTGAAAGCAAGAGCTTTTTCTATTAGAAAACCTGATGCTACTAGTCTCTGACTTTCCAGATTGAAACTTTGGGGCAGCGATTGTCTTTAATGGATTTGGCTTTAGCTTTGGCAGCAGACAAGCTTCTCACTTCTCTTTGGTCCTTAAGAGTATGTTTAGCATCACGGAAATACCACAGTGTAAAGGTGTCTTGGCAGGACCTACAAGGACCCTTAGGCTTGGATCTTCTTACATGATCACTGTTTCTTACTTCAGGTACCACTGTCATGCTTTCTCAGCTCTGCCAGCCTAACTTGCTAGAACCGACCGAACAAGATCTTAAAACTGGCGCTGGACCCACCTGGCCACTTGGATGTAACTGAAGAAATCTGAGGGAGGGTTTCGTTTCTCTTCGTAATCATTCTTTCCATGATTCATCACTTTGGAAGGGCATACTCTTAAGGGCTAACATAAAGATCAGGAATGAGACAATAACTTTTCTATTCTAAGTATGTCATTCATGCATTCCAAACCTTACTGAATGCCTACCGTGCTGTTAGGATTATCTAGAAAAGAGACCTGGTCCCTGCCCTCGAAGAATTCAGTCTCAAGGTGAAGACAGGGAAGAAAGAGTTCTGATATAGGGTAATAAGTGTTAGGATAGAAGTTAAGTATTGGATGTCATAGGAATAAATAAAAGGGAGACTTCAACTGGAGGAGTGGTAGAATAAACATCCCATGGGAAATGACATTTGAGCTTTGAAGTTCGCCTGGGAAAGAAGTGGGGAGATGTGTTACAGGGAGAGAGAAAAACATACAGAGACCGGGATAAAGCTTAAGAAAGAAGGTTAGAAGTAGACAAAATTACAAGGGAGCCGGGGCAGGGAATAGACCAGGAAGGGAAGGGTCTTTTATGCAACGCTGAAGACGTTTACGTTATCTGTGAGGTGAGATTGAAAAAACGCAAACATCAGTGTGCGATGATCATGTGGAGAGCGGACAAGGGGTGACCCTGAAGGCAGGGAAATCAGTTGGGAAGCCACAGTATCAGCTGGATCTAAGGAAATGGCGGTGAGGATGGAGCGGAGGACAAAATTACAGAAGTGAAGGAGGAAAATTACAGATGTGAAGGTCTGAGTGAGAGGCACTGCCATTCCTCAGGATGGGCAGACTAGAAGGACTGGTTTGGGTGGGAATTCCATCTTGGATATGTTGAATTGAGGCGCCTATAGGACCTCTGAGCAGACATTTCCAGCCCATGTCTGGACATTTGAGCATGTAACTCAGGAGAGAAATCTGGGCTGGGAAAATAGTCGCAAGTTATCAGTATGCACGTGACAGGTAAAGTCATGAGAATGCATTGCCTCCCACAAGGAGAGTACACCGCGAGAAGAGGGTGGATTTTTTTTTTTTTTTTTGTCCTTGATGAAGCAGTAAAAATTACTGATTTGATTAAATTGTGACCCCAGAGTATATGTTTTTCAATATTCCGTATGAAGAAACGGCGGTTATTCATAAAGCACTTCTGCTGCCCAGCCATGACGGGTGCTGTTAGGAAAAGCACCTGTGTGAAGGGGGCAGGTGGTTATTGTTTCAGTTGCAAACTGAATTAGTTGTTTCTCTCGGACACAGGTTTAATGGGTTTAAAAAGGTAGCCCTGGGAAACACCAACAATCAAAGGGCGGGAGACAATCAAAGCAGCTGCTGGATATTTAGACAGAAAACCAGGAAAAGTGGTGACAGGAAAGCTTTAAGAGGAGACTGATTCAATGAGAGGGAAGTAGCCGGGAATGTGGAAGAGATGTCAAATAAGATAAAAACTAAAATGAATCACTGTGTTTATCCAGTAAGAGGTCATTGTGGACCTCTGAGACAGATGTTTCACTGGTGTGGTAGAGTCCAAGGCAGGATGCAATAAACGAGAGATGGCGAAGCAGCAGCCTCAAATGTAGTCACGAATGTGGTCTAAGAGTTTGGTTACCTTCTGCCTTGGTCTTTTTTTTTTTTCGTACGCGGGCCTCCCTCTGCTGTGGCCTCTCCCGTCGCGGAGCACAGGCTCCGGACGCGCAGGCTCAGCGGCCGTGGCTCACGGGCCCAGCCGCTCCGCGGCACGTGGGATCCTCCCGGACCGGGGCGCGAACCCGCGTCCCCCGCATCGGCAGGCGGACGCGCAACCACTGCGCCCCCAGGGAAGCCCTTGGTCTTAGTCTTGATGTGCTTTTACTATGTCCTCTACTTCTTCCCCTGACACATTTTCCAATTATTCTATTCCTCCTGGTTTCCAATGAACAGCTGCAGCATTCTCAGGTCCCTTCTGGAATTTTTTTCCACCTAATTATTAATACATACGTACTTATTAACCCTACCTGACTTTGGTAGTGGAAAATAGTTAACTTCGGGATGAAATAGGGCTGGGTTTGAATTCCTAGCCAGCACCCTCTGGTAGCTGCTCTTTGTATTGCGTTGTCTGTAGGAGTTTGGGCCTGTACAGAAATCCTCTCAAACTAGCCATGGGCTGGAATTGCGACTCTGCTGGGATGCAGGCAGCTCCTCCCTCGCCTCGTCCGCCCCCCTCTGGGGAAGTGTCTCCTCTGTGCAAAGTCAGAAGTGTGTGCATCATCTAGAAACGGCCCTGCCCGTTGACCAGATCTCTCAAACCCAGCTCCCCCCATTATACAGCTGGAGAGCCGGTTCACCCCCCAGGACAGATTTTGAAGGAATCTCACTGGTTGTTGACTAGAGCTAAGGATTGGCTCTAGTCACGATCCTAGTCGTCCAAACAGCAAGCAGTGTCCGCTGGGACACACACGGCCACCCAGGCCGAGCATTTAAGCGAGAGCTACGAACAGGGCAGTGCCCGGGGATGAGGGTTTGGGCTGGACAGAAACGCTAACGGAACCTCAGACCAATCCCTCGATCTCTTCAGTTTTACCTGCAAAGCGGAGTGAGTACCTAGCGCACGCTGTGTTGTGCTGCCCAGAACCTACCTCCAGGACTGAGGAGCTACAGTAGCCCCCTGGCTGCGGGGACACCGCCAGGGGACAGCTCTCACCTGCTCTCCGCTCCACGCGCTTGCCCGGGCAGAAGAGCGCCTGCTCGCCGCCAACAGTCACGTCCTCTTCCCGAGCGGCCGGCCGCCCATCTCCGGTGAACGTTCGGGGCCGCGGCCAGTTCCGCCAGACCGGCCGGGGGCGCTCGGAGGAAGGAGGAGCCGGGAGGAGGCGGGGTCGGCGGGCGGCTCGGCGGGCGGTTCGCTCAGCTTCGGCATTTGCGGCAGATTCGCTGTCCGGCCGGCGCAGCCGCCGCAGGGGGAAAAGCAAGGGACGAAGGAAGGAACGGGAGGAGGAAGTGAGCGACAGAGGGGGACGGGAAGGGCAGCTGGCTGTTCGGACCCGCTTTCAGGCGCCGCGGGTCCGGGTCTCCGCCAGGCCCTCCCGAGGCGCAGCCGCCAGACCAGTGGAACCGGGGCGCGGGGATGCGGGGGCCGCGGGGCGAGGATGCCGGGCGGGGGATGCAGGGACTCGGCGCAGACCCGCCTCCCGCTCCCGAGAGCGAGGAGAGCGCCGCCCACCGCTGTTTCTCATCTCTGCCTGTGGAGTCAGGGCGCCGAGCTGCTCGGGCTTTACCTGGTTCGGCGGGCAGAAACCAGGGATCCCGGGCAGCAGCCCGAGTCGCCGCCTGGGGCCGAGCACCACAGTGCAGATTGTTCGGTAAGTGTCCGCGCACTGGTGAAAGGCCGTGGGTGTGCAATGAATGTGCTCCCTTCTTTTGCTGCATTTGCTCTTACAGAGTATTTTCCTTCTGGTTATGGGTGCACGACCTGCACAGGATCCAGCTGTTAAGAGGGGCCCCCTACTTGGTTTAGTGCTCTGCAGTTGCTGTCTTGAATAAGGACCTGGCATTGTCATGTGGCACGAAATATGTAACCGGTCCTGCCTTTGGCCGCCTGCCTCTTAAGACATGACGTTAAGTCTCCTGGCCCTTGAAAGAACCTACCCTTGACATGTGAACAAAGGCTCAGTGACTTCACCGGTTACATCTCTCTTGGCTCCAAACATCCTGGCTTCACCTGTCCAGGTGAACACTGATATCCTTCTGGTATAACTCACTTTCCTCACTTGTCGGTCTCCTCACAAAGTTCTAGGTATATTATCAACCAGTAGCCCCAAGCCCTGCTAGACCCACCCTAGTGTCATTTAGACACATGCAGTAGGTTCTCAAAAACTGCTTACCGTTGGTAAACTGACTTATTGGACTTCCGTTAAGTGACCATCTAAACCCTGTACTGTTTAAAGCATTATTCTGTTCATTCTTCACTTGCTCCCCAGTTATACTCTTTGCTGGGACACAATTTAGTTCTCTACCCTAGTTTTAGGTGACAAATGCTCAGTTACTGCCTCTATTATGTTCATTCATCCACTGAGTTAGTTTCTGGATCGTGTCCATGTGACTCTTTTTTATGTCCACCAGAGAGCCTTCTGCAGATGGATGTTAATAGCTGTTTGATAGCAGTGAATTGGTTTTGCTTTGGCTAGTGTATAAAGGAGGTATGGTAAGAGAAGAAACAGACTTTGAAGTCAAAGGAGTCTGGATTGGACCTTGCTATTATTAGCTACTTAAAGGCTTTATTTCTTCATCTATAAAAATGATAATTAGAAAGACTTCCCTGTATAGTTGTTAAGATTAAATGAGGTAATATATGCAAAAGAGCACAGCACATAAAAGACCCTTAATATTCATATCCCTTTCTCCATCTTTTAAAGAAACAAGATTATAGTCATCCATGCAGCACTGATCTTTAGGTTTTGTTCAGAACAAGATGCTGAACCATATTTATGCTAACTTGTACTTTACAAGGCATAACTGATCATTGTCTTAAGGAAACACCAAAAGAGGTTAAATACTATTCCTTCACGATTAAACACTACGTTTGGCTTATTATTTAAAATATCTAATGCCCACTTCCCCACTAACATAAAATTAATAAAAATGTAATTCAGTGCATTGACTCACTGATTTAGCAAACATTTTATCCTCATTGCTGAACTTATAAAAAGCGCGAGGTCAGGAGTCTGAACAAAATGAAATAGATCTCTGCCACCATGGAGTTTACCAAGTTACCTTGAGGGGATGCTCTAGAAGAGATCCTTGTGCTGAAAGATTGCAACTATGACATTTTATTCAATCAATGGCAGGACATTAAAACTTGCTTACATTAAATGCATATTGCTGAGTTCCCAATGGACACTTGTTTCTAATTTTTAATACATGGAAATGCTGCAGTAAAACATACCACAGGCAATATACTGTAGAAATCACAACCATTTTCTTCTTACGTACCAACAAATATTTCGGAAGAGGGAAATGAGAGATAAATCTTGTTTTCAATCAAATCGAAAAGATTTGAATAGATAAGTGTATATATAATGTTTTCAAAGATTCTTCACATTAATTTTGCAAACAGCCAGGATTTGGCTGCTGAAAAATTTCCAAACATTCATTGACTCCTTTACATCAGTGTTCACGGGGTCACATAATAAATATTGGAAAGTCTGGACGCCAGATAAACACAGTTTGATTTTAAAGTGTTTAATGCATGTACTTTATTTAAATGTTGCTTTGAACACTGAGATATGATTTTAGTATGCTTACAGTTACTCCGATACATACTTTTAAAACAATGGTCAAAGCAGCAATTACATCAGCCCACTACAGAAGTGCTATACACCCAATTAGTACTTTGGTAAATTATAAAACAAATGTACACAAGAGCACTTTAGCAGAAACTAATTTGGGAGACAGCAAACTGCTAAATTCTGTACAGAAATCCAGTGGAAGAAGAGTCATTCTTGGAGATGGAACAACGCCATGACTTCACAGCCTAGAAGGCACACTATGACCCTCAGTGGACCATTTCAACCATCTGACAACCAAGGGGAGCTGCCAGAGAGTCAGGCGGTCTCATTCCAGACGCCAAAAGCAACAGGCAGGTCGTCACAGTTTGGCTTCTAAAGACATGACTTTTTATTTCTGCTGAAGTCATCCAGATAAGTGAATATAATAAATGCAATAAAACGTAACCCAACCAGAATTTTATGTCACTTTGCACAGACGCGGGTATGTGAACTGAAGTGCTAAAGGAAAATACAAATACACGTTTGTGTTTAAGGGTTCAATGCTAAACTTTAACCATCCCTTCCCCCACTGCACCTTGAAGCATTTTCTTATTATACTATTACTGTGAAATTAAATCCTTGTCCATTCTTAGAAAGAAAACTAAATGTTCTATCTGATACCGAAGAGTTAGCATAGGCATACTCATTCTCTGCCAAGATTTGTTTAAAAAAAAATTAAATTCCACTTAGAAAAAATAATTTCTATTTGAATTACATGCTAACAGTTCTTCAAAGTAAGTAATTTCCCATCATAGAGTACTGAAATTCAAAACTGATTCTGCCAAAACTTTATTTTTATTTTTATTTTTTCAGAAAAAGTGCATAAAACTTTGACGCACTTAACACAAGGGTCTGTAACAAATAAACGGTTGATGGAAAGCAGGACCGCATTTATACTTTAATATATAAGGTACTTAAGAATTTATGCTTGTGAAAAATCACAATGATTTTAAGAATATTTTGCCAAATCAATGATGGCAAATAAAGTTAGGCAACACATTTTAGAAAGATGACTTATATACTACATATAAATGAAAGGCAAACATAAATACAATTGATTTAAGTTTAATTACATTAATATAATTTACACCACACCTATACCCACGTGGTAGTAGCCACATGGCAAATTCACAGTTATAACTAAACTATTTAGAACAGTCCTTTTGTTCCACTACTATTTGCATAATTCCCTGTAATAGACTTAAAAGCCTAATACATCTATGCTTATCTTTTATGGATTATAATAATCTATAAGTTATACTTCAACACTGTGGCTTGAAAAACAGACACTAGTGTGTTTTTATGCTGTAGTCAAAGCTGACTAGGTTTCAGGTTTTAAAAACTTTCAGGTTGAGCAGAGCAAAATCCACTCCAGACCAAGGCCTACACATCCTACAAATTCTTCTTTGTCACAGATGGCAATCCACCCAATGCATCAGTGACTCTTAAACCTCTGAAGTCAATGACATCACTCCCACGCTTGTTTTTTAAAGTAAAAGAGAGGAATAGCAATGTGAAGAATTCAAAACAACAATAAAACCTACATTTTTAGAGGGTCTTCTTGTGCTTTAGAGTTTCTGTTTGCTTGTTAGTTTGGAAACTCTCCATACTCCTAAATGTAGCTTCCATGTTTATGTCCCAAGACCCTACTCAGAAAGAGGGAGAAAGTTTTCCAGGTTTCTTAGCCTACCTTTGGTTCCTCACTTCCCAGGCAATGAATAGGAGACCATATCCTTTCTTGTAATGTTTTTCTTTCTTTTACCAAACTTCCTTGAAAAAAAAAAAAACAAAACCTTGAAATATTTCCATACCATTTTTTTCCAAAGGGTAATTCCTGATTAACACAGGCAGGAAAACTCAAGATTTATCATCTTCCATTCCCAAAAAGGTGAGATGTGAATATTGATGTTGTGCCCTCTTCCTTCTAATAAGCCTTGAGTAATACTTAAAGTTAAGTCATCCTGAAAACTAAGAGTTGAAGGTACATCAACTTTATCGTTTTGGTTTTTCTTTTGTTTCCACAGAACTCCACGTCGTTCTTAACACTTCAGTATTTTTCTCACATCCTATTATTTTATATGCAAATTACAATATAGCAATGTAGCTTCAAATGCTGTTCTGTTCCTAGGTTTTTCCACATAAGTTACCCACCACAGAATATCTCCTACAGGCATTTTTAATCTATTTCCTTATCTCCCAGTAACCATTGGTTCTCCACTCTGAAACTTCCCTCAGTTTGTCAAGAGTTCTTAGAGATAAACATATCAATAATTGAAAGCTAACTGGTGAAGGAGCTATGCAGGATTGTTCCCTTTCATTTTCCATTAGTCTAAAATATACATATGTACATACACCTACACATACAACAAATTTACACTGTCTGCAGAAATAAACTGCAGATGTAATTCCATACACACATTTAGAGATTCACATTTTAACAGCAAACTTACACACAGATATAAGGAAATATAGTTTTATACTCCTAAATTACATAGCAAGCTGGAATAGATAAGGCTTTTTTTTTTAAGATTTATTCTTTCTTAGGAGTCTTAGAAAAAGGAGACATAAACCTCAAGCTATGTCTGTAGCAGTTATCAGTCAATGTGGGATTATTTTTACTGACAAATTATCCGACTTGCTTACTCTATACAAAAAGCGATATAAACATACTGTATACAAAACACAGAACACAGAATTCGAGATAACAAATGGAAACGTTATACAAAATACTTGATACTGTCAGTATGTAACTCTGTATAGCTCTGACCAAAGAACTGTTAGCCTGGACATTCTTTTCTGATATGAAGGAATAGTCATAGCTATAGAGCATTCTTAACCTACAGAAAAACAGGAATGAATTGACTGGGGGCAGGAGAGACCTGGCGACACAGCTGAAATACGTAAGTGCACTGTTCTACATATGTATACAGCTTAGCAGTGTCATGTTAGCTGAATTAATTTCTTTTTCATTGTTACATTCATCAGTAGGTGATCCAGAGCACAAAATATAGTAACAGAGAACTCAGTTTTCATACTTACTGCTTGGTACAGTTATTAAAAATAAACACTTGCAGATAACCATTGAGTAGCTGTCAGAATACTAGTTTTGAAGAACTTGAAGGCAAGAACCTGGTCAAATGAATAAAGATCAGAAATGGTCAAAAGAAATTCATATAGAAGTTTAACACTCAGCAAGTGTATCAAAACCATTTTTCATTTGCTCACTCAGAGACACATTCACAATAGCTGAATTACACGTATTTATACTGAGTACGTACAGTTAGTTGAACATAAATATGACAGGTATTTATGAAAAACTATGTAGATGGTTACTGAGTTTATAGTGATTTGTGTACTTGATCTAGTGAGTCCTAGGGTCACCTTGGTACAGTCGACTTTTTACAATCTTATCAGTTTCTTGACACAGTCAGTGAAAATCCGCACAGAAGCTCCAAGTCCCAGCAAGTGATCAGGCCCATCGTCCACTGGAGGCAAAGCTTCTGCTGAATGAGAAGTTGATTTCAGAGGTCTTGTATTTTCCCCAAGCACCAAAAGGCACTACTACTGCAGTAGTGTTATCTTCAGTACCATACTGTATTGCCTGCAAGTTATGGCAGGAAGGAAGAGATGAACAATGGAAATCAGAGTCTGTACAATAAGAAATGGCCTTTCTCTGGAAGGCCAAACTGGTTTAAAACATAGTTACTAATGCAATTATTTCACAGTGGTTTGTATCAATTGCATATAGGATAACTGATGTCCCAAACAACTATATTAACTATATGCCACTGTAGCAGTTTTGGCAATAAATACACCAGTGGACTAAGGTACAAGATACGTAGCTCCCGAAGAAGAAAACAGGTGTAAAGCATGTAGCACAGGGACTAATGCAGGGTTAAGGATTCAGTGTTAGCTCTTACCTAGCAATTCTGATCCTAGGAATTTAGCTTAAAGAAATAATAACCTAAGGAAGTGGATGTGTATAAAGATATAAAACTGTAAGAAATTTTATTACAGTCTATACAAAATAGAAAATTGGCATAAACTAAACTTCCTACAGTGAGTGGAATTATAAATCAATTTTAGGAACTAATGCAAATAGCAAATTATATAGTCAGCATCAGTAAGTGCTTGGGATTACAGCAAACGTACTTCAAAAGACCTCAGAGCCTGGGACTTCCTGGGTTCGATCCCTGGTCCGGGAAGATCCCACATGCCGTGCAGCAACTAAGCCCATGTGCCACAACTACTGAGCCTGCATGCCACAACTACTGAAGCCCGCGCGCCTAGAGCCCGTGCTCCTCAACAAGAGAAGCCACCGCAATGAGAAGCCCGCGCACCGCAACGAAGAGTAGCCCCTGCTCGCTGCAACTAGAGAAAGCCCGCGTGCAGCAACGAAGACCCAACGCAGCCAAAAATAAATAAATAAATTTATTTAAAAAAAAGAAAATACCTCAGAGCCTGAGGTCAAAACTCTGAAGAAAAAGATTGACAAAAAATATGTGATATAGGGGCTTCCCTGGTGGCGCAGTGGTTGAGAATCTGCCTGCCAATGCAGGGAACGTGGGTTCGAGCCCTGGTCCGGGAAGATCCCACATGCCGCGGAGCAACTAAGCCCGTGTGCCACAGCTACTGAGCCTGCGCTCTAGAGCCCGCGAGCCACAACTACTGAGCTCACAAGCCACAACTACTGAGCCTGCTCTCTAGAGCCCGTGAGCCACAACTACCGAAGCCCGCACGCCTAGAGCCCGTGCTCTGCAACAAAGAGAAGGCACCGCAATGAGAAGCCTGCACACCACAGCAAAGAGTAGCCCCTGCTTGCCGCAACTGGAGAAAGCCTGCATGCAGCAGTGAAGACCCGATGCTGCCAAAAGTAAGTAAAAAAAAAAAAAAAAAAAAAAAGGAGCTATCTATCCAAACAAGAGTATTAACACATGGAAATTTTACGTTTTTTTTTTAACTGGATATTATCCAGCTTCCAAATTTTAGCTCTGACTGGCACACCGACATACCACTCATCCATATACCTTTTTGTATTTGTTTGTACACACCCATTTTTCAAAACCAGAAATTGACTATGCTATAGTGTTTCTATATTGGATATTCATGTGGAGCAGTCAAGTTTAAAATGGTCCAGTGGTTGGATTCAGGAGCTCGGCTGTCTGGGTTTGAAGACCAGTTCTGCAACGTGACAATCTTGCCATCTTGAATAAGTTACTTAATGTCTCGGCCTCTGTGCCTGTGCTCTCTTCCTCTGTGAAGAAGGGATAATTCTAGCTCCAGCCTCAGAGGGTTATCATGATGATTACATGAGTTAAATACATATGAATAGAAGAGTGCCTGACACACGGTGCCATTAGTATTTGCTAATGTTATAATTTACCAATGCTGTTACTATCATTTCAGAATGTGTACAAAGCCAAAAAATAAATGTAGCTCATTTCCTTGGCATATTAATTTTACTTAACTACTTGGAAGAATTGTAAAAAAAATTTTAATTGGAAATATTATGGAGTCAAGTGTAAAATTCAATGTAATGCTAAAGCTAAAACACAAGATTTCAAAGAAATCTCCAGTCAGTGGTGGCCCCTCCAGGCTGCACCGAAACCTGCACCTGGCTTTGTCCTCTCCTCCCTGCCCTGGGACTTTTCTAGCAGAAGCTCTGCTGTGTCACCTGTTCAGTAACTGCATGGGCTGCTTCACTGGGATCATGGCACTGATTGACGAAGTCACAAATCTCTTGACTGTTTACCATGAAGTTAATTCCATCTGTAGTGAGGACCAGGAAGCTGTCATCAGCATGATGTAGCTGCAATCAGAACCAAATGCATAGGATTGTAAACTAGACTCAGCCTTAGAATAATCTTCATAATTCAACAATTTTATCTGTTTTCTGAGTGGTCATCCGTGTTTCAGAGCTTGTAGGCAAACAGAGTGAAAATGGAAGGCCTGCATTTAGGGCAAAAATAGCAACATTTAGCATCAATCACGGAGGACAGACCTAACATTTACTTAGTAACACCATGGAGGAAGAAACCAGATAGCTCAATGCCGACGGGCAGCTTGATGTAATGGCTGAGAGAACTGTCTCTGGAGCCAGGCTCCCTGCGTGTGAAACCCACCTCTATTTTTCAACTGGGCAAACATAGGTAGGGTGAAGTGTATATGCTCCAGATTTGTTTTCTCTGTAAAATGGGGTAGGAGTAGCTATTCTGAACAGAGCCTGGCACATAGTAAACTGCTATGTAAGTATTTGTTAGACGAAATGAATATAAGTGGGATATCTATAAGACATAAAACTGTTCAATAAATTAACAATCATTTGCTGCCATTACCGGGAGCCTACGCTATAACGTGCCAGGTACTAGAGCAGGCTGGGGGTTGCGCAGTGAAGCGTCAGCTCACCGCTGGGTGTACGCTGGGGGAAGTGGAGCGTAGTGGGGACAATGATCAGTAGCAAGCAGACGATGTCACAGAAAGAGAGGTGGGACAGCTACTTAGCTTGGTGGAAAAAGGATGTCAGGCTCAGCTGCCAGGGGAGGGTGATGCTGAATGATGAGGAGCAGGTGAGGAAGGGCCGTACACAGAGATGCTTCCGGGCAGATTCCACAGCAGGGTGAAACAAAGCCAACACTCCCTCGCACATTAGGCCAGGAAAGTACTACCTTATTTTACCTGAAAAGTTTATCTATCCTTCCGTTAATAACTTCTTTTTAAAAGCCATTCTGGGGACTTCCCTGGTGGTCCAGTGGTTAAGAATCCGCCTTCCAATGCAGGGGAACGCGGGTTCAATCCCTGGTCGGGGAACCCGCGTGCCGCAGGGCAACTAAGCCCGTGCGCCACAACTAGTGAGACCATGCTCTCTGGAGCCCGAGCCCCACAACGAGAGAGGAGCCCATGCACCGCGAGGAGGAGCCTGCGTGCCACAAAGAAAAGATCCCATGCGCCACAAGTAAGACCCGACGCAGCCCCAAAACAATAAATAAATAAATAAATGAATATTTTTTTCAAAAACTAAGAAAAGTCACTCTGGCTTCAGTTAAGGCTTGCAAGAAAGCCTGTGGATGGAGACCATCCTGCATTCCTTCCTTGCCTGTGTATCAAGGGTTTGCAAGTCCTTTCTTACCTTAATCCTCTTTGTTTCCGGTTCTGCTATCACACCACTGGTTTTAAGATCCAGATCTCCAAGACTCCTGGTCATCGCGAGTCTGCCGTTCACGTGAGGCTGTCCCAGACTATTCCAAGCTACAAAACCGCCACATTTCTTAATCCTGATCAAAAGAAAGTTAAAAGACTACGTTGTGATACCCAGAAAACCAAGGCTCCGTTACACTTAAGCATAAAATCAGTTTACAATGCAAGGTTTTATTTCTCTCTTAAACTACATAAATACTATCCTTACAGAAAGATTGATGAGTGGAGGTAGTACCTTTCTTTTTCATCTTTTCTTTCTGGAGTATGGTCAATTGTCAGCTTCATGGGTTTTCCTTTTCTGCACAAAATAGCTCGGCTATCCCCAACACTGGCTACAACCAGTTCAATACCATCTCTCAAAAGGGCTACTGTTGCAGTAGTCCCAGAGGTCAGAAGGGTCGCTGCAGACACGATGAAAAAGAGTACAAGTCAGTGACATTCAAATGATTGGAATTTTTATTACAAGATAAAACACAGGCATGTTAAACTAATGCTGAAATGTATCATTCTAATTTAACTAGAGCTACGCAAATAAAATGCAAATGAACTATGTAAGTAAGAGCATGCAGAGAAAGAGGTATTTAATTCAGTAACAAGGCTCCATGCAAACAGAAAAAGTTGCTAACCTAATTTGGTAAAAAATGCATCACTGTCTCCAAATGGCTTCTAGTTATATACAGTAGGGTTCACTTGAATGGATCATTATTACACCTTTGTGTGTACATCAGGTGTTGGGGTTAAGAGTATTACATTTTAATTAGATTGGCTAATATGGCAGGATGATTTAGGTCTACAGAGCCCATTCAGGCAAGCCAACTTTTCTAAAATCTATGCACTCAGCTTGTTTCTTCCATTTCTTACCCCATCCTGTGAAATTATTATCAGTTAATAGGCTAGTAAGCAAGATATGCCAAGTGCATCATTGGCTCTTCAAGTACTATATTTTATATTCTTTCCTTCTACACCTGTTTTAATTTTACAGATGTTCACACACACACACACAAAATCCTAAAATGGTTAAAGGTTCACATTCTTTTCTCATCTTTGTCCTCCCCAGACATGGAACAAAGGTACAGCCATCATTATATTAGGAGTAAACCTGGAGGGCAGGGAATGAAATTCATTCTAGTTTCCCATAAACTTGGTATAGTTCACACTTGTAGTTCCACCGGGATCTAAAACAATCCGTCTGTCCCCAAATGCAGGACAGTGCTGCCAAGTGCTAATCCTGTGGTCAAGCCCTGGGCCCAGAGAACTCCAAGAATATTAATTTCCTCTGACCAATAACAAAATTATACGTTGCTTGGCTGGAGGTCACCGCTATTTCCTCCATCCAATCCAAAGTGCATTTTTGCCTTTTTCTCTGGTGTATTCTAACAGTGTCTGCCCTAAGTTCTTTACTACTTGTTAAAATTTTTGAGGGTGCATTGAGCCTTGTCAAAGTGAGAATACTGTGAAATTATGGACTAAAAAAGGAAAGCAAATTGAAAAAAATCAAAAAAGATAGCATTTAAAGCAGGTATTATCTTCAGTAACATGGTTAATTTTTTAAAGCATCTAAGTAAAATAGTCAGGTGATCATCTAAAGATGATTTTGACTTCAAAGGCAGATTTAGGAAAAATGAAGTGCTATTGACTGACTGAGGCTCAGTCTTTCCCATTTTTTTTAAAGACAATTTTAAAAACAGCAGTAATGCATTTTGGAAAGATATATATGCATGTATTTTCCAATCAGTATATTAAAATGCCTGCTTTAATCAGAAGAGGAAAATGGAAAAAAACATGAATAAACCCTGCTTAATCTTCTATATCCGTGCCGAATTTACTTTATGGAGAAAGAGCATATAGAGTTGCACTATCTTCCCATTTATCTCTTTTGATTTTGGAACTGCTGTGCCAAAGTAGTATCATCTTGGCAAAACTAAGATATATTATATATCACAGTGGTACAACACCAACGTTGTAGTGTATCAGTGATGTTTATATTACAAGTGTCAACTTGTGACTGTCCTAAAACATTATACAAGGGAAGCTTTACAGTTTAACCTCTGTAATCTTTTCAAATGATTAGAAGAGCCAGGCGAGAAAACACAGGCGTTTACTCAGATGCTACCTGTCCAGGGAGTTTAGTATTCTCCTTTGTTTAAACTGGCAGGAGCGGCTTTTCTCTTTTGTTTTTTTTGGCCGCACTACACAGCAGCATGCGGCATCTCAGTTCCCTGACCAGGGATCGAACTGGTGCCCCTGCAGTGCAAGCTCGGAGTCTTAACCACCAGGGAAGTCCCAGGAGCAGCTTCTTCTTAAAAGTGGTTTTTAATTGGCTACATCAAGAGTTAAAGCTTCATAAATGAAAACTTCAAGTTTAGCTGCTTAGGATTGTAATTCACGGCTCTGCCATCTGGGAATTTAAAAGAGCTTGGGTTTTTAACCAACCCAACTTCACAGTTCCAAAATCCCAGGATTTATGGGAAAGTTTTCAAAACTGTTGATTCTGGTTTGCTGAGCATCTAAGAATATAAATATTAAATCGGCATTTGTTTTCATTTAACATTTAACGTGGAAGTAGAAATTCTCCCTTGTTTCCCTAACAACAAAACTATAAAACTAAGACATCTTTCAATAAGTTCTTAACACTCACGGGACATCTCCTACTGCAAGCCATCTCAACTAATGGGACAAAGAGGACGTGGGAACCTTCCCGTAGTCCAGGCTAGGAACCGCTGGACTCCTTCACCTGGGACAAAATTAAGCAGATCTCTCTTTCCACTGAAGCCCAGCATATAGTGTCCACGGGCTCCAGGTCTAGAGCTGCTGAGCGGGCACAGTTCTCTGCCACAAATAACACGCACAGAGGCAGACAGGAGATCCACCCAGGAACTGTGCTCACACACTACACAACTGCAACACGGGGGAGGGTAGAGAAGGGGCTGCAAAATAAGGGGAAGGGTTTTATTTTGGTGCAGATTTCACTAGAAAATTATATAGTATTCCGGGAGATGCCAGATCAATGACTCCAAAACTCAGTTTGCCCAAGTTGATGGTATTTTGTAGTTGAGTCTGTTTTTCATCACAGAGCAACACTTCTCAGTTTTGTGGCTTCCCAAGGTAGGAAAACCTATATACAAACGTACGTGTACCAAGACGCATATTGTGGAGACACAGACACACACCTACGTACTCAGGCGCACACACACACAGCCGGTCAGTCAGTCAGTCTTGAAGAGTAAATCAGTACCTTTACTGAGTTGAAAAAAATGCACTATAAATTTGTTTGGTGTCAATATCAGAACCGTCCCAGTCACAAAAGGGAAAATTCATGGGAATTCACGGGTAGAGCACTGAATAGTTTATCTGACAAGCATACCTGAGAGGATGTAAACTACAGTATACCACCAAATTACTGGGATTTAAATATAAATCAAGAAGGAATCAAAGCACCTCCTATACCAGATACAAGGAGTGACTTATGTGTTAATGGTGCTGAATGCAGGGATTTTAGGATCTAGAAGGCGTTTTCTGAGTAGACGATTAATTTAAATTGATTGTTTAAACAAAGGCTAGCAAGGCTCTTGAGCGCGAATGAATGTTTACGATTTTATGCAATTCATAAAATGGGAGTTTCTGCAGCTCTCTCTTTCCTCCAGTGTTGCAGGTCAATATAGCAAAAGAAAAATGATCAAGATTTTGAATGGCAACATAAAGAGTAAAGCTGTACTTTTCAAAGTATAACCCCCCCCAGTAATTATTCAACCGTGTAAAAAATAATATGTATAAACCAATACAGTTTCAGTGTTTATCAAAAATGAACGTTCTAGACATGTATGAATCATAAACACTAAATCAGTAACAAGTTGAAGCAGTAACAGCACAATAAGAATATCTCTTCAATGCTGTCCCTATTTTTTTGCTTATGGCTGCCTCCAACATAAGAAGGGAAATCAGAAGAAACACTGCATTTCTCACACTGGTTATTTTTTAGTTTAATTCTTCCATAAAGAGATCAAGTAACATGAAGAGCATGGAAGTTTCCAATGAGACTCACAATGCTGCCACCAACGTCTCCCACTCTGAACGTCAGAGCAAGTCTTCTCTTTTTGATCCATTTGTGTCTTGGGGAGCTTTGTTGCTTTCAAATCTTAAGCAATCTAGAAACACTTCGAAGAGTTTATCGGATATATAGGATATCATCTAAGTTTTCTACCATCTGGTTTAAGTGACAATTTGTTCATTAAACAATAGACTAATGGGACATCATTTGAACTTACTGGCTGGTTTCATTAATTGTAAAAATACACATGACTGGTATAAAATGAATACAAAATATTCAGAGATGATGATGAAATTAGCTATTTGTAAATAAGGGTAAATTGAAAATGCGTCTACAACAAATCAATAAAAATAGCCAGCAATTTCTTAAGGGCTGTTTCTTGATAAGTGGCATTCTGATTTTATTCTCCTCAAACTACCCCCATTTTAAACTGAAATAGTAAATATTTTAAATGCTAATGAGATAATTTGAAGTATTTTATGCAGATATTGGATGAAAGTCTTAAAAAGAAGAGAGTGTTTTATTTTCACTGTATTATTTTCACTTTCTTTTGAGAAAGCTAATAGTATGACGTGGGGCACTCTTCCCTACCTGAAATTCCAGCATTAGTGATTCATTCCTATGGTTTAACCAATCTCTTTTCAGCTTTCCTTACTCAAAACTCAAATCCCCCCCTAGAAGTGATAACTCATTAAAATATATACATTATATTAATAATTCAGTTAAATCAGCTATAGGATAATCAAGGAATAAGTTATAGTAACTTTGGTTAAGAAAGAGTAGGCAGGGGAGATAAGTTTAGTCCAAATAATTACTGAGTACCTTCCAGACTCTCTACAGGGTGCTGAACCCTAGAGATTCAAAAATGAATAAGCCATGGCCCCTACCCTCAAGCTGATCACAGAAAGGGTTCAAGGAGGGAAAATGGCGCTGATGCTAAAAGAAAAGGTGAAAGAAATTGGAGAGGGCAAACTGCACTTACTTCACAATTTCCTTTAACTAGCATCGGTCCTACTCAATAGCTATGCCAAAAAGAATATCATTCGCTCTTATAATACTGATACTGCTTCAGTTCTTACTAAAAACTAAAAAATGTTTTTTAATTTAAATAATAACTTTGAAATCTGAAGTGGTACACTTTTTTTTTAAATCCACATATTGAAAGGTTAAACAACGTACAGCATCCCATCTTTAGTGGCTTTAATATATTTGATAAAATAGCTCCCAAATATCAAAAGGCAATTTTTGCCACCTTTGAAAGCCTTGGCAACTGATTAAGAATAAATTTAAAGTTGTTCTCAAAATACTTACTTAAAAAAAAAAACACACAGACTAATTGATCTATAAGAAGACATGCAAAATAAGACTTAAGAACAACAATGTCATAACAGACCCCTTCTCTTTCTTTTAGTAGTACACTAAGCACCATTCTGTCATGCTCCATTATACTTGCAAGCAAATGGCCATCAAATGAAAAATAAATTTTAGAATATCTTATGAAAGGTCTGAGATCATTAACTCAAAGTATGCGACAGAGCAACTAAGTTAAATAAATTTTCATTTCATTATTAGAAATGAAGTACATTTTTATGGTTAATTTCTTTGCACAACTGAATTGATGTGAGAAAGGTATCTTTAGAAAGGTTCTTTTAAGGTAGGCAAGTTACGTCAATTCTCTCCCTAAGTTCAAAATTCCCTTTAACTGTAATTTATTATTTAATAAATGAAAGGAGTACTCTCACATTTTATACCAAATCTATCACTGTTTTAAGCATCTTCGTCAAGTAGGTCCTCGACAGAAGGGCTGACTGCGCCCGTGAAGGGGTAATGGTTTTTGATTGTTGGCCACATTCCCATGGTAAACTTGAACATTCCTTTCTGAAAACCTTACCCAGTGAGCTCTACCTATTTACACAACAGCTGGGGCACACCATCTGCACTACAGCCGATAAACTTCGTGGTGTGATACACAGCCGACCTGCTTATGGATGAGATAAGCGCATACCAATATTCAGAGTTATAAAAATACAACTGTAAGAAAGTGTTTTGATGTCCTCTTCACTTTCGTATGTTTTCCCCACGAGGAACCAGTACAGAATCTCTTCACTTTTGTATGTTTTATCCACGAGGAACAAGTACAGAATCTTATGCTAAAGTCTACCGTCTCTCAACCCTTATTTTCACAAGGTGAGGGGCCAGCTGGAAGGCGGAAAAAAAGTCCAAAGGAACGAAGAAGAGAAAATGGGCCTGAATAATCTACAAACGAGAAAACAAATCCCTGAACTGAACAAAGAGAGTGGACTCTAATGCTTTTCGGAGAAGTATGATGGTGATAAGTTTCTCGAAAAAGAGGAGGAAAAACTTCTTAAAATGGCAAATAGAGCCATCCTAGAGTCATCCTCTCTAATACTCATCAGTAAATACGCCCAGGAGAGAGGCCACGGTGGGTGCCAGGAACAGCTCAGCCCTAACTCTGCAATTGACCTTTTACCTCTCTCTGAGTTTCACTTCCTTATCTGTGAAATGGTGAGAATTTCCAGCCCTATCGCACTCCAACTGAAAATTACAAAAATAACATTGCTGTGGTACACTTAGACCTCCTTTAAACAAAAGGATGAACAAAACACAGATTAATGTTACTGCATGATTCATTTTCAAATCGGTTATGAGGTCTATATGCATACATTTAAATGGTTGCTGCAGAAGTTTTCAAGATTAACTTTATGAGCAAGAAATTGGGGGGCCAGCTAACCAAAAAACATCAGCTACATTTTCCTGAAATGGTTTTGATAAATTTAGTCAACATCAGAAACATTTTACTTTCAAAATGTAAGGTCATACAGTACACAAATTCTAAAATTCAGCTGACATGGCTTTGTGTTTAACAAATTAAAAAATGTCAACTAGTTACCACAGGAAAGCTGCAAGATCAAGCTTTTTTAAGAAATGGAAGAAAAAAATATCTTCCTTCTAATTTTACAGAGTAGTGCATATTAGCCATTGTCCTTTTCTATTGAGGACCAATTAGCCATTTTCTTCTGGTGTGGACATTTACTCTCTGGCTAGATTAGATTACCCTGTAGTGAATTTCAGTACTTGCGCATCAGATTCCTCTAAAAAAAACCCCAAAATAATAAACCCTCTCATAGTACGGACCTCTTGCCCATAAAATAAGCAATCAAACAGATTAAAAAATGTTTTTTAATCTTTTTAAAATTGAAATTCAATATCAGAACCATTTTGGAGCTCCAATTTCTAAAACAATCTCCAATACAGTTCATTTAAAAGTGGATTTAGTTTGGATTCCAATAACATTTAAAGTGATTCTTCATTTAAAAAATCATTTTCAACATAAGCATCCTTACAAATAAACTTACATTAAAATTCCCACCCCTTAAAGGGCTTAAAGTGTTTCCTTTTTCCCTGAAATGCCCCAGGACAGTAAGGAAAGAGATTGCTTTACTTACCATCAGCAGACAGGTGGGCATGACTTGCAAAGGCTTTATCTATTTCTAGAAAAGCCAAGGTCAACACAGTTTCCAAGTTGTCCTCCTTAGGAAGCAAATCCCTTCGTGGAGAGGAAAAAAGAGCCCCAAACAATCATTTGACAACAGGTTTCTAGCCTTCCTCTTGGTCCCTCCAGCTAGCAGTCATTCCATACAATGGACCTCCGTGGCTTGCCTTTCAGAGGCTTAAGACCCACATACTAACGAATCAAATTGAGAAAGAATAAGGCACAGAGATAAGCCTTTAAAAACAGTAAAATAAAAGCCCAAGCCTCCATCCTTAAAAAAATTAATCCTCACTGTCACAACCCTGAGAAGTCAAGAGTTCCTTTATATTAAATTTAAGCCACTGAGTTCCTTTGTGGAATAAGGCAAATATATATATAAATCAACTGATGAACGGTCTGAATAACTGTGCTTGGAAAGAAGAGTCACATGGTCATAGTGTCACATGTTCTCCCCCTCTTTTAATTCTAGCAGTAGTGTGACCCTCAAAATACGTTAATAATAATTGTGGTAAATAAACTTTTTAAAGAGCTCCAAAGCACCCTCATTAAAAGCATTTTCCCTATTCTAATGCCAATCATCTAAAGCTATTTTCAACAAGTATTCCAAGCTATTCATACCACTTGAAAGAATAATTACCACTTATTGAAGCACTATGTGCCCCGCACTGATAGGAGCAAATGCTACTCATAGCTTCTCAGAGCACATGAGATCAGGTACTTTATTAGGTTAATTCACTTGAAATGCTCACAAGTCAAGTGCTGCAGATTCTGGTCAATGCTCTCACCGAGGGAGTTGTTAAAACATACATATTTCTGAAGTGGTAATAATCATCTGTAATAACTGTCATGCTTGAGCAACTGCTTGTTCATAAAACAATAGTGTGAAAGCACTCAAATAACTACCTTAACAGTGAATGTTGGGACTTCCCTGGTGGGGCAGTGGTTAAGAATCCGCCTGCCAACGCAGGGGACACGGGTTCGAGCCCTGGTCCGGGAAGATCCCACATGCCGCGGAGTAACTAAGCCCGTGCGCCACATCTACTGAGCCTGTGCTCTAGAGCCCACGAGCCACAACTACTGAGCCTGCGCTCTAGAGCCCCCGAGCCACAACTACTGAGCCCCCGCGCCACAACTACTGAAGCCCACGCGCTCTAGAGCCCACGAGCCACAACTACTGAGCCTGCGCTCTAGAGCCCCCGAGCCACAACTACTGAGCCCCCGCGCCACAACTACTGAAGCCCACGCGCCTGGAGCCCGTGCTCCGCAACAAGAGAAGGCACCGCAGTGAGAAGCCCACGCACCGCAACGAAGAGTAGCCCCCGCTCGCCGCAGCTAGAGAAAGCCCGCGCACAGCAGCAACGAAGACCCAACGCAGCCATACATACGTAAAAAAACAAACAAAAAACAGTGAGTGTCTCAGCCAAAAGGTGAAAGTTTAAACGGGAAGCATAAGGCACACTGCAAAGAGTGAAAGACATTGTATCATTTGTACGTACAGGATGCATTTCTCCATGTGGGTGTGACAGAAATCGGCCGCCGCAGGTCCGCCATGGCCATCATACACCGCAAAGCACAGGACTTCGTCTGTCAGCTGAGCAAAGCCAAACCGGTCTTCGTTCTCTTTTCGTTTGCCAATCTGCGAGGCGCAGCCCACGTTCGCCAAGCTGACTTTGGGAATCGGCTTGCCATACTTAATGCTGGGCGGCAGCAGAATCGGCTCATCGATGCGGTTGTCCCAGATGCCAAAATTATCCCAGGTGGCTGGTCGTCCGCTACCATCGGGGTCAAACCGAGAACACCTGGTCTCTGAAGTGGAGTTGTGGCACGTGGGCGTCGCCCGCCTGTCCTCCTGCAGCAGGCGGCCGCTGAGCAGAGCTCTCTTCCTCACCTGGTTCCCGGCACTTCTAACCAAAGTAAGTAAGGCAGCTGTTGACATAACTCCAGAGGACTCAGGAATGAGGGAAAGGTCAAGGGAACAACAATGGGCTGTCTTCCAGAAAAACGGTGCAACTGAGTAGAAGGAAACAGAGAGAGAGAGAGAGAGCGCGCTAGAGAGACTCCATCAATAACTTCAAATGTAACCGATATATCATTAGCTAGTACCAAGAATGAAGTCTGTAAAGAAGGTGGCACTTAACAGCCTACTTCTAAGAACAGTGGATCAAAAATGAATTGATTTACCTACCGCATTCACAGGGTTTAAATTCTATAAAAATTTGACAATGTGCACAGCTCACACAGAACAAGTGCTTCTCCAACTTTAACCTACAATCACTTGGGGATCTTGCTAAAATGTAAATTCTGATTCAGTCTGTCACGTGTGGCCTGAGATGCCGTATTTCAAACCAGCTCCCTGGTCCGGCAAGCAAGTTGCTGGTCGGGCAGGCCCACACTTTGAGTAGTGAGAATACAGAAAACAGGCGTAACTAAATAGTCTTCCGTTCATCAACTCCATTGCTCTGAAGAAAAGGTGGGGAAAAATATTAACAATAACAGTCTCTTACGAGAGTTAGAAATTTAAAAAAAAAACTGGTTAATAGAATATTTATGATAGTTCTGTACTCAGAGAGTGCCCAAGTTTTAGCAAAGATACAATCTAGGATCTCAGTTCAGTTTAAGATTTCTCAACTTACTAAACTATATTATTCTGGTTCATGTAAATTGGGTCGTGCAGACACGTGCCAGAGGCACAAGGATAAGCCAGCTCTCATGTGTGTGATCTCAGGAACTGGGGGGATCTGCATGTGTGACAAGCAGCCCTGATTTATGAGCCACTGATCTATGCATTTACATTAACAGCTGCAACTCGTCCGAAAGCCTCCCCTGGGCGTTGGCAGGGGAAATTCCTACACCCCTGCAGGAAGGGCTGTGTTTCTGGCAGTTTGCCATACAAATAAGGTTCTAAGCAGAAATTCGCCTCCATAGTGTTTTGTTCTGTTACTTTATGAATTAAAAACCAACTGTAAAAAATAGCACAATGTTACGATTTGATAATGCCGGCGGAGGGTATACAGGTGTTATATTATTCTCAACTGCACGTTTGAATTGTTTCACAATAAAAAAATGAATTTGAAAAAAATGTATCTCCCCAAAAGGCACACATGAACACACAGAAAAAGCCCAGCTTGAATTCATCTACAAGAAAATGCATTACAGATTTGAAACAATCATTTTCAAATACGTTTTTGGAAATCAGTCTAGCTGTGTGTAGGAAGGACCATCACTCCTTTCAGTAACTAAAGCGGGAGAAGGAAAGGATGAGGTTCCAGAGAACGCCCTTGGATACCTAAGCAATGGAAGACATCTGAGCCCTGCCTTCTCAGAACTTAGAATGAAGATGGCCTCCCAAACTATTAGTGGGTCACAGAAGACTTAGGAGGCCGTTCCTTCTTGGCCTTTTAGCTAATATCAGGTACTAAAGTCTGAAACTCACTTCTTTTATGACAATACTGGGGTCGGGGGAGACATAGCACCTCCGGTTATCAAAGGGAAACCACATCCCATTACCAAAAAAAGAGGTGTTTACTCCTTTGCTTCTGTTTGAAGGTTATATGTTATTCAAAACCAAAAACTGTGTCAAATAAAGGTAAACTTGTGGAGAACTTTCAAAGTATAATACAATCTAGCAAGTAAGAGAACTAAGTACTAATTCTTGATGGAGATAATTCACAAAGCAGCTTTATGTTATAAAAAAAATAAAACTTTAAATATGTTCATTATTAAACATTCACATTTGAAGAGTGCACCAGAAATTAGCAAAGTACTATTCTTTTGGCTTCAGTCCAAAGCATGTAAACCATACTCAGCCTTGTGCCACTTTGTAGTGACACACCTACTTTAAGCAAGAGTTCTAGAATTCCAAACTAGGAAATATTAAGTTTTTCTGCAGCTCTTCTAGGATACACTCTCTCTCTCTCTCTCTCTCTCTCTCTTCCAAAAGTAAAATAAATAAAATGAACAGAGCTGCACTCATATCAGGGAACATATATCCACTGGAAACATTATCTAAGAATGAAAACATGCAGGTTGAGTTTCTTGAAGCCTGCATAAAGTAAAATCAGTCTTCAACCTGGCCTCCTTCCTCATTCCTTATCTATACAATCATCTCAGATAGTAAGCAGAATAGTCACAGGAAAATATTTACTTTAAGGCATACTATTGGCTATTAGGGTAGATGAAATGTAACGCAGATATATTGCCAGCTTACAAAATAAGGTCAGCGTCACTTATGCAAGCAGGGGAGTGTCTAAAGAAGTGGTTCAGTCTCCTTTGCCTTACGCAATATAACTAAATCATTACTAATCTGAGGGAACAACTCGAAGAGGACCTGCGTTCCCAAGCTAAAGAACAACTTTGAATTAAACCTGCACATCAAGAAGTTTCCTTCAGAGCTTCAAACTACAAATCATTCATCATAGCCCACGCCCCCCCACGCCCCTGGAAATGACGAGGAGCTCACTAGCAAGTGGAATTTATACTGTGGGGAAAAAACAAAAGCCTTAAAAAGAAAGTGTTCTTTATAACAAAAAGAGTAGAGAACAAACTGACAAAACACCTAAGAAATATTTTTATCATATGTCAGTTCAGCAATTAAAAATGGGCATGGGTTTATCGTTCTGCAAACCAAAAATAGTTATTCAGGAACCCTTTATGTCAATCTCTCAATCGAAAATCAAGGCTAGCTTATTTTCATTTTAACATTTACATTCAGTCTTTGAAAGTCAAAGTAATCCAAAAGAGTCAAAGGGCAGAAGTAATTCTGCTTGAAAGACATTTGAAGACACAAAAATGTCGGAGGAACAGTTAAATGAACCGAGAGCCCAAGAACACATTATGCTGCAAAAATAAAATTTAAAAACTAGGCTAAGCAAGAAAATAAAGACAAATAACTTGATTGGAATCCTAGCTACATAGCAGCTTATTTATATAAGCAACCTAGCTATACTAATAGTCATATAACATAAGGGGGGAAAATGGACAGTTTTCCACCTAGGCCAAACTGTTTTCCAAATTCTTTTTTACTCCCCAATCAAAAAAAAATGTATGGCTCACGATTTACTTTAATCACATGAATTTTTTAAAACGTGTGAGTGTGAGCCTGCATATATTCTACAAACTGACAATAAATAAACGCTGAAAATACTCTCCATTTTCATCATTTTAACATTCATTTGTGTGACCAGGCCTCCATCTTCCTCCTCCTCAATGCTTTTGGTTAATCTCATAGTTTAAAGTCCTGACACAGAACTCTGACAACTGAACAAAGTTGACCCCTGATTGAACAACGCTGACTAGCAAGGGGGTATTCTCAGCAAAGAGGCTTAAATGAAATAAGTTGTGAGTCCACAAGAGTAGGCACAGAGATTCCACCCTAGAGCGTTGGTGAGAGAAAAGCCACATCCTGAAAGTAGGAAATCTCAGGTGAAAAGCGTCAGAAAGGGAAAAAAAAAAAAAAAAAAAAAAAGCATTTGGTTTCTAGTAAACTTTTGAAGTACACACTTTGTTTAAAAATAAAAGGGGGGTGAGTGATGAAGAAAAGCCACATATACAGCTACAGGATTGCTATGCCTATTTTACATTTTCATCTTATTCCAATTTTATAATCCCGCAATGATTTAAACACCTTGGAGCTGTCCAAATGTACTTTTGGAAAAGGGAGGCATTCACAGTCTCTGGCAGCAGCGTGCACTTGGGATTTGAGTTAAACTGCTCTTGACTGTTGAAAGCAGGTAAAAAGTGCAGTTTATTGCTGTCATGTTAAGCACATGCCAAAATTACTCAGGAGTTCTAGGGATCAGTACTACTGAAACTTGCTTAGATCTATCCCTCTAGCAAAAATATTTAACGAAGTATTCACATTTGCCCATTATAAAGTGGCACTCAGGTATCTTTATATCAGGAACTTACACAACGGAAACACAGGTAATTTTAATATTCTTAAAATAATTATTTAACCACTCTAGAAAAAAAAATCACCCCAATCGATTCAAATATTATGGAAACCTCCAGAATGTATTTCAGGAAATTTGGACTCCAATATCCTCTTTACCAGTACCCTGCTAGGAGGAAGGAAAGAAAATCTACTAGTCTACATGAGGGAGGAAACAAAAACAACAGAAACCTCCAATGACTCCTCTTAGGTTTGATGTGAACATATGTATTTAGATGTGTGAAGAGAGAAAAGAACATAGAAGCAATGAGAAATATTCATCATTCTAATTCCATAAATATCTTGTAAAACATTTCAGTTAATGTGGATACAGACCATATTCCAAACCTTCATTTAAGAAGAATTTTCCAGAACAACTGAGTATAAGGTGTGTATTTTATCCTTTTTCATTTCCTCTAGAGCACCTAATACAACGTTGAGATCTACACATTAAATTTTCAGTAAATTTTTTTTAAAAAGAAGAAGAATTTTCCTTTACGTTCTATCACCAGCACCTCTCCCACTCTTCCTCTTCTCTAAGATTCCAGTCAAGGGAATTAGGTGCCTGTGTTGGTGACCAACAGAAACCGACTAAGGTTCCAAGAAAAAAATCCTGAAAAATTATAACTGAGACTTTCCTTCCCCTAGACTACGACACTACTGCTGTCTTTCAAGACCATCATGATCCGTCACCTTTGCTGCCCAATTCTGAAAGCGCCGACCGCCTCCTTCTTTCCTCCGCACTGGCGGTGTGAGCAAGGGCCGGAGAGGCCTTGCTGCACTTTTCCAGTCTGACGCTCAGATAGGCCGGTGGAGCCTTAGACACTCCGAATTCCCTGGCTATTGCCACCCGGAGTCTCGCCTGTGTCATCTCCTGGGAAACCTCTAATCTACAGACAGCGGCTGCGAAAGAAGACGTCAGCAGCCACAAGGCCTTGGCATTATAGTGCGCTCTTGGCAAAGCAAGACCCACGTCCTCAGATCGACCCCAGCCAGGCAGGGCTCTGCATCCTCCTCTCTTCCGATCCCCTGAAAGGCTCACCCTTGGACAGTTCGGGATCCTGGGCTTGGCTCGCTGGCCGGGACAGCCGAGCGAGCCAGGGCGATACACCGCAGCGAGCGCAGCCTCCCGCCGGCGCGGCGCGCGGCACTGCGGCCGGCTGGGTTCCCTCGCGCACCTTCCGCCGCCCGGTCCCCGCCCCCCAACCACAGTCTCCGCGGACAGATTCCGGCCACCGCCACGTCTCCCTCGGCCCGGCCGCAGCTGCAGCGGCGACAAGGCGCTGACCCCCGCAGCATCCTCGCGTCCGGGGGTTGGGGCTAGGCGACTCGGGGCCTCGCTAAAGGGAAGCGAGGGCGGCCGGTCCCTGCTTCCCGTCCATCGACCCTTCCATGGTCCCCTTCCTCCTTCCAGCCCGGCCCACCACCCTCGCTCGGCCGAGCGCGAAGGCTCCGCAGGAAATGCCGGCAGCCGGTGGCTCAGCCAAGGTGGGCCCCGCCCGGACATGCTGCTCCAGACCTCGAAAAGAAAGCAAGCTTCGCACAGAGAACCCAGGCACTAACCGCCGGGCTCGGACTGAAGGGGCTGGGGAACTAAACAGATATTTCCCCTCCCCTCCCCTCTCCTCCCCTCCCTGGGGAACCCTCCTCCGTTTACCCTCCATTCCGCGGACCGGGAGCAGTGGGCTGTGCCCGCGTCCGTAAGTATCATAAACGGATAAATAAATGAAGTACACTCTCCAGGCTCTTACCTCGTGATGGCAATGTCCCTGGAAAAATTTTAATTAGCTAACGGAGGGCGGGAGAGGGGTTTTCTGTAAATAAGACTGCCTTCCCCGATGTTTCCAGTCTCTGGAGCAAGCAGAACAGCCACTGGCTCATCTGCTGGAAATTCTCGAGAATTTTTCTCGGGCAGCAGCCAGATGGAGAGGGGAAAAGTCTGTTCCCGCCGACTGATGGCAGCTCCGACCAATCCGCGCTCAGCAACGAGGCGCGCCCGCCTCCCGGGCTCTCGGTCGCAGCCAATCACAGGTTCTGACGGGACCGAGCCTCCCCGCAAGGGCAGTTGGACTTGGCTGACTTTCAGCAGCGCACCGCAGAGCGACGTCGACTTGGGCCAGTGGTGGCTCGCGGGGATGTCCGCCCTTCCGAAGGCCGTGGCGCTCTGGCCAATGAGGGAGCGCCTCGGCGGTGGGTGAGGTCGAGAAATTTGGTACCTCGCCAGGGGGTTGAGGAGAGGCGGTGTGTCGCTTGGGGCAGTGACAACTAGGAAAGCCAGAACGGAATGCCAACACTTTGCCTGGGCGGAGGTAATGAAAGGCATCTGGTTTCATTGCTATTCTTTGAAAAACTCACCGTGCACCGTTCTTCGTGACTGAACAGGCATCTCGTGATCCCTTGAGAATGTGTGGGTTTTTTTTTCATTTTTTAAAAATTTATTTATTTATCTATTTATTTATTTAGCGGGGGGGTTGGGCTGCACCGCGTGGCATGCGAGCTCCTAGTTCCCCCACCAGGGATGGAACCCCTGCCCCCTGCAGTGGAAGCGCGGAGTCCTAATCAGTGGACAGCCAGGAGACTCCCCTTGAGAATGTTGATTCATTTATTCCACAAGTATTTCTGTGTGTTCAGGGAGGACCTTTTGTGTGCCAGGCGCTGGAGATAAATCTTGACACAAATAGACATGATAGATGCCTTCATAAAGCTGCCAGTCTAAAGAGGAGGAAGAGGGAGAAGACAAAGAGGTAAACAAGCAAATAACATAATAACAAATCATGTCAAGGAAGGAAATAAACAGATGTGGATACAGAGGATAATAGGAGGTTGAGGTTAGCTAGAGAGGGTTGTTCTATAAGTACTTTATAACGTTTAAACAAAGAGTGAGAAGATCAGTCAGCCACAGAACCTGGAAAGTGATGCTTGTTCTGGGCAGAGAGGACAGCAGAGCAAATGTCCTGAGGTGGGACAGCTTGACATTTTGGAAGAACAGAAAGGCCAGTGTGGGTCTAGTTTAGAGGGAGGGAGAGAGCAGCATGACAGAAGGAGATGAGGTAGACAGAGGCCAGAGGATGTAGCCATGACTTGGAATTTGCTTTACATTTTAAATATAATGAGACTCTATTGAGGCATTTTATGCAAAGGAGAAAAAGGATCTGGTTTAGACTTTAAACTGCTTTGGTTAATGTGTAGGTGAATAGGTAGAACAGCTTATTGGGAGACTGGTTAGGAGGCTAAATCAGAAGAACTCCAAGGTGGGAGATGACCTGTTTTAAACTATGGTGATATCACGGGAGGTAGAGAAAAGCAGAGATTTTAAAGATAAATTATTAGCTTGTTTTGACATATTAGGTATCCCGGTCCCTGGACAACTGTTCTGAAACCAGTTCATTGAGCATTCTGTTTAGAGAGTGATTCAATTTTCATGGACTTCCTGGAATTTTCTGTTCTTTAATCATTTTATTGAAGCCACATATATATAATATATATATATTATATATATATACACACACACACACACACATACACATGCATATCTGAACCATCAGACAAGGCAATCTTATTTACAGAAAGCCCCTATCCCACCCTGTTATGTGTGTGTGTGTGTGTCTCTCTATATATAAATGCATATATCCCAAGTGTATACAGCTCAGTGAATTTTCACAATCTGAACACACCTGTGTATCCACCACCCAGATCAAGAAACAGAACATTATAAACACCCAGGGACTCCATCATACTGCCTTCCAGTCATTGCCTATCATGACTTTCAACAACATAGATTAGTTTTGCCTGTCTTTGGACTTGATATATATAGAATCACGAAGTATACACTCTTTTGTGTTTGGCTCTTTATTCACCTTTCTACATATGAGATTCTTCCATACTGTTGCATATAGTTGTAGATTATTCATGTTATTTCATTCTGTAAATGTACCTTTGAATTCATCCTTCTGATAAACGTTAGGGTAGTTTTCAGTCTGGAGCTATTACAGATAGTGCTACTATAAACATTCTAGTATGTGTCTTTTGGCCTTTTCTTTTGATGGAGCGATTTGGTGGCTGAGTTTTAAATACAATTAAGTTATTTTTGAATCTGTTCATCGGTAATATAGTACCATGTATTGCAGTATCTCAAACATACAGACCCCAGATCATGAAGGGCTTTGCTCTCACAAATGTGAAAACTTTTGGCAACAAGAACTGTTGACATGAGAAATTTTAAGTTTGGAAATCTAAAACACTTGTAATTATGTATGGCATTTTGACCTTCTTTTTAAGCAGTTGCAAACTGCATGTCCACGATTTGAGAACATCATGACTTTGCTACATCATTTTATTATAATAGACTGTAATTCACAGGCATATGATAAACAAGGTCAGTTAGGCTGACCTGAAGAATATGCATATGTTTGGTGCTAATACAGTCCTTGGACTTATATTTGAAAACCATACCATTCCACATCCTACCACAGTTGATAAGGAATAAAGCCAGCAGTTTACTTCTTTAGAATTATTTATTTATGCAGTTTTGCATCTCTGAAGCATGGCTAAATGTAGTACAAAGGTACATATACTCAACATGCGGGATCACTGCCTAACGTCCAAAAGAATCAAGTGGATGCAGCACTCCATACTTCATTAAGTTGAGCTCCTTTTTATTTCGCTTTATATTTTAAAGACTTGAACTATTTGATAGTAGTCACTATTGGGAAATTATACTCAAGATGGGTCACAAGGCTGTGGGTGGATAGGTCGCAGGAGGCCTTATAAAATATAAAGTGAGGACATAAACCATTTGAGATTTAGGCTAATGAACCACTGGACTGGAACTGTTACAAGGTGAACTGAGGCGTATTACACATTTTAAGAGTTTGAGCAAAAACTGATTGGAATTGGTCAGCACCAAACCGGAAGTGGTTAGGAGTGCAGCTAGAGGCAAGATTTTATAGAGAAGATGTGAAAGCCAGGCAAGAAAATGATTTGATTGGCTACAGGTTAAACAGTTACCTTATTTGGGGAAGTCTCTTTGGCTTTGTGGTTGGTTGTCCTTAGGTTTTTATTTCTTAACCTTAGGGCACTACAGATTTAGGTTTTGGTTTGCTTACTTAGGCTACTAAGGCATTAAAGCCACCTCAGTCTAAGGGCCTCCTTGTTTAATTAATTTAACACTACCCATTTTCCTGATTAGTTGCTAATGCTCCTGGGAGCCAAATACTGTGTAATAATGAATTGATAATTTTATTAATATTCACTAATGAATAACCAATTTTTTTTTCTTGTTAAAACATTAGAGAAGGTATTTTTGTATTGTCAGTGAAGGGTACCAGAATATGCGACCCCCAAAATACACCTCTTTGGATTATTTTGAGCTAAAGGCAACTGAGGACCAGGAGATGCAGAAAAAGCTCTTCACCTCCCCCTGCCTAAAAATAGAGTAGAAATTTCCCCTTTAGTAAAGGAAATTTACATTTATAAAGGAAAGTTCCATCTTTCATGGTGGCTCCAGGAAGTACCAGGAAGAGCGCTACTCCCAGAGATAACTGTTATCGCCTGAGAGACTCCTTTCTACATAACAAGACAACCCTTATTTAATACACGTTTCCTCCCCTTGCATTCCTGTAACTTGCCTCCCCTACTCCGAAGCCCCTTTTCCTTTGCTTAGCCTAAAATAGTATATAAACCTCAATCATCTGGTCTCCTAGAGTTTCATTTCTTTATGAAATTTCCATTCATACTTACAGGATTAAAACTGTTTTTTCTCCTATTTATTTGTCTTTTGTCAATTTAATTTCCAGGGTCCCAGCCAGAGAACCTAAGATGGTAAAAGGAAACATTTTTTCTTTTCCTCCATTAGAATCAGCAGTTCTCCAGGTAAGATTCTGGATGCTACTTCTGGCCTCATGCCTGAAGTGTGAGTTATTAGGGTGTATTTTTCCACAGTTCAGGTGGTTTTCTATCTAGAATTGCTAGCCCAGATGTCCCTTCTGTGTGTCACCAGAATAATTGCCAAAACCCTGACACAAACAATTTTTACATCTTGTCTTTGAACCCTATTAAAACTTGCAGCAGTGATTTTATTTTAGAAGGTAATTGTTGCTTTTTTCCCACAAATATGGAATACATGAGCTTCATCCAGTACCAGTGTTATAGAGATCTGAATTATCTTTCCATTTCCGCCTCTGACTTTTCTATTTGGCCCTATTCAAGTATTTAATCTCATTATGCATCATTCTCATATAGGGCTGTTATGAGGAAAATCGTATTTTATAAATGTAGAAAAGGTTATAAACAAAATTGCATTTTGTTACTTAAATTGCAAAAGCTCAGAATCAAGGAAGTGGAATATGATAGTCATTAGCTCCATTTGCCAAGTACTTCCTGCTCTCCACCTCCCAGGCAGCTTCTGGCCCCTTCGTGGGTGGTGCTGTGGGAAGGTAGGGAGCCTGTGACTAGTTTAGGTCAGTAAATTGTGCATGGAGGTGACAGCGTTTCTGAGTTGGAGCATTTAATGATCCTCTGCAAAACGCTTCAAGGCTTATTTCCCTCTGCTATTACAGCTAACAAAGTTCCAGCTCACTGCTTCTCCTTCCATCCGGTTCCTGAGTAACTAACTGTGAGGAACAGAGTCCTGCTGCCAACCCATCGTGGCCAGAGAGCTGAGCAAGAAACAAACCTTTGTGGTTTTGAGCCACTGATAGAGTTTGCTGCTACCTCTTGAGCTAACTTAACCTAGCCTGTCCTGACTCATGCAGGTAGTAGCTCCAACTTAAAATCATTTGGTTGAGGTTTTCTTGGGGCAGTTTTATTCAAAAAGAAATTTTCGTTCATTTTTTTCAATAACTTTTCATGAATTTTCTGCTGGGTTTATAGCAATGAATGAAAAATATAAATGTCTCTGTTCTCATGAAAATTGGGAGGAGGCAGAGGAGACAGTAGGCATTTATCTAGGTATGGTGAATGCTGTAGCTGGAAAAGTACGGCTTTCTCTAAGTGTTATTCTGGGAGTGTTGTGGCTCCTCTTCCCCTTCCTGTCTCTGCCTCCCTCTTAAGTTAGGGATTATTCAGTTGCTGAATATTATACAAGCCTACCTAGAAAGAATGAGAAAGAAAAAACAAGATTCTAACTCTTGAGAAGTATCTGGGACTCATAGAAAATGTACCTTGCCTGAGTCCGGAATGCCAACATAGCTTTTGACCAGCGGGCGGCCTCAGACAAGTAGCTAGCTTTGCTGTGCCCCTCTTTTATCAGATGTAAAATAGCACTAAATATAACCTGTCTTGGCTGACTTTCATAACTGCTACAAGAATTAAATCAAGCAGAGAATTAAGTGTCCCATAAAAAAAAACAGTGTTACTATTCTTTGAAGATTTTACTTGAAGTGAACTGGAGGAGCTAATAAATAGCTAGTTTTAAAAAAAAAAAAGTTCGGTCCACCTATAAAGCAACATATAAACAAATTAAAATTAAAATTGTACCCTTCCAGCTGTGGGAAATGATACAGAATGACACGGTCAGAGTTGTACCTTCAAGAATCTAAACTCAGTGTTTATTGCCAAGTCATATCTGCTAATGTACTGCTATTAGGGTATGGCTGAAACATGCCAAAAATTCCCTGTAATCTTCATAAGGAATATTCAGTACTTTTCTTGTCAGTAGAATGAAGGGAATGTACGAATAACTAGTTTTATACAAGTGGATAAACAACAGAAAAATGCATGCAGCGTTAATAGAAACTGCCACTGTCTTTGAGATCTGTAATTTCAGAAGTATGTACACTTATAACTTGTTGGAGATACCTAATTTTCTAAACTCATTCCTAAGTCTCATTTAGATTAGAGTTCAGTATCCCAAAGTAACATTGTAAGAGATGATGAAAGGCACATTTGTCACTGGTTGTCAGGCAACCCAAAGCATGAGTTATTGGCATGTACAAACACACCTCATTAGGTATACAGAGTGGGTGTAGGTGCTGAACTGCTTTTCTATTGGTCAGTTTCCCTTCCAATGACAGAAGAGACAGTATTTTGCCCCCAGTTAATTAGCATACTCTGGGGAAGTACCGGAATGTGTTTCTTCACCCTGGTAGTGTTAAATATAGACTTGAAAACCAGCCTTTAGCATTTACCATTTAAAAGTTACTTTGGCTTCGGGTGTTCTAGATTTTTTATATACAAAAATACTCCAGAAAAAGTTGTGAAAATTCAGATAAACTAATAGCACATAATGATTATGCTATGAGAAGTTAGCAAGAGGGAGACTGGTTTTCTTGAAGATGCCTT
Source organism: Physeter macrocephalus (assembly GCF_002837175.3). Lineage (NCBI taxonomy): Eukaryota > Metazoa > Chordata > Mammalia > Artiodactyla > Physeteridae > Physeter > Physeter macrocephalus. The sequence continues at coordinate 9,128,217 of NC_041220.1, forward strand.
CCCATAAAATAAGAATCGACAATCATCTTCCCAGAATGAAACCAGGAAAGATATCCCCAGGTCGCAAAGGACAACAGAAATGGTGTTCCCTGCCGCCACCCCACCTTTGCAGAGACCACAGGGAAGAGGCAGAAAGCTGAGGTTCGGGAAGAGGGCAGAGTTACAGCAAAGGGAAAAAAGGGAAGGGGACCAAGAGAGGGACATCAGCCTGCCCACATGAGGGAGTGTCACATGGCCTGAAATGTGACCCAATGAAAATAGTGTAGAAATAGATGCTTAGTGCTCTTTGAACTGTATGTAACTGGTTAATGAATGCAAGGTTACATAATATTTTCTACATGTTCTCTCGTTCTGTGGCTTCTCCCTCCTAATTCATCCTACACCCACCGGTACTATTTTTCACCTTACAGCGCTGTTTCATCAAGCTTCAGTAGCTCCCCATTTCCAACAGTGTTTAAGAAAAAAATTCTAAGCTTCGAAGGCTAGTATTCACACTTTTCCATGAGCTGTTCCTGCCCTTCAGCAACCTTCTGATCCACCCCTTCCCTAAATGGACACTCATTCCACCCAAACTCATCATTTCCTAAACCTGCCGTGAGGGTTCTGACCCCTTGCTCGCTTGCCTCTGCTGAAGGCAAACCTTAATTTTCTCCTCTTAGTTCTCTTACATCTTCAGAAACGGAAGGATTAAAGTGAACGTTCGCCATGTGATTACTGATTGCTTTGCACTCTTAGAGAAGAACCAGAATAGAGTATTACTTTGTGCTGCAAACAAAAATAATAATTGCTAACTGTTAGGGTTCTCCAGAGAAACAAGCAACAGGGTGTGTATGTGTGTGTGTGGGGGGGGGAGGGGTGAGAGAGAGAGACAGATCTAAGGAATTGGCTCATGGGATGTGGGAGCCGGCAAGTCCAAATCTGACGAGAGAGAACAGACCCTGCATATATTTGGAGGAAAAGTATTCCAGGCAAAGGAGAGGGCACGCACAGAGGCCCTGCGGCAGAGTCGCAGGCTGGAGACCCAGGGAAGAGACTACGTCACACTCACGTCCCAAGGCAGTCTGGAGGCAGATTGCCTTCTTCCTTGGGGGATGTCAGTCTTTCTCTTAAGGCCTTTAGCTGACTGGATGAGGCCTATCCACATTATGGGGGTAAAATCTGCTTTACTCAACCTACTGATTTAAATGTTAATTCCATCTAAAAATACCTTCACAGAGACATCTAGATTTATGTTTGACTAAACATCTGGGTACCTTGGCCTAGTCAAATTGACACATAAACTTAACCATGACACTAACCCATACAAATGCTTATTCTGTCCAGGCACTCTTCTAAATTCTTTACGTATACCAATGCATTTAACTCTAACAACCCAATGAGATAAGGTTATTTTTGTCTTCCCCATTTTACAGATGAGGCACACAGATAGATTAAGTAATTTGCCCGAGGTCATATAGCTTATAAATGATGCCTTGCCAGGACTTGAATTTTTGCAGCCTGGCCCCAGAGTCTGTGTTCTTAACTGCTGTGCTCTTCACCTCTCAAGAAAAAAAGGTGAAAGCTGAACTCACTGATACCTTATATGTTCTTCCTGCTGCCTCCATAAATATCTTTGCCTGCCATTTACATCTGTTGGAAATCAACTTTTTACAGAAACCTTATGTACGTCCACACAATAGCTCTTTGATGTAGGTAGTGTTATCCCTGTTTTATAGAGGAGGAAAATTTGAGGCCCAGAGAAGAGAAGTTAATGATTTGCCCCAGGCCAGGAAGTAGTGAGTGGAAAGCAGGCATCAGCCTAGGACGCTCAGTCTCCAAAGCACATCCCCTGACCAGAATGTCTCTCTGTATGTTAAAGATGTTCCTACTCATCTCTGTTTTGAAGACTTTAAATTACTTTAACCAAAGTTGGCTTTGCAGATTAACAAAAATTAGCTTTCTGTTTTGATGTGTTCCACAAGTGAAAAACACTGTACACATAAGCCTAAATTTCTGGCTAATACATGCACCAGAAAAGAACATAGATTGTAACTAAAGAACATAGATTGTAGCTAAATGGAAAGAAAAAAAGAAAGAGCATTTCCTGTTTTCCCACGTAGGGATTAGCTAGTATCATCTGCTGGAGGCCTGCTGCATTTCGACAAAGAGCAAGGGGCAAACACATCACTCTGAAGCACTGAAGTGAGAGAAAATGACCAGTTAGAGTAGAATACAGATTGAACCTGAGGAGTGACTTCGCCTAAGCCTAGCCTGCTGGCAAGAACTTCAGTGGGCAGGAAAACACAACAGACATCCCCCGTTTTGCGGTGTTGGCTTGCTAAGCTGGAATTAGGTGAATCTACTGTTTTTAAGGGACTGATGTAGAAAGTTTTATTCCAGAAGGAGTTTTGGTTTCCCAGTGGGGCCCATGAGAAGGCAGAGCATACTGTTTACTGTTGATAAGGATCATAATGGAGTAGTGTTTGCCACCAGGGATCTTTCACCTCTGTCTTCTTAACTCACTGACTAAATGTGCAGCCTGGGAGAGGAAAGGCCCCAGAAGTTTTTTGGCCTGGCCAGAAGTCAGTATATGACCAAAGAATTTTAGAGCTGGGAGGTATCTTTGAACTATTTTCCTCCTCTTCCTCTCCCCTTTATTTTTCAGAAAATTAAATGCAAACTCTGAGAGGTGAAGAGATTTGCCCAACGCCACAGAGCTGGTAGCTACAGGCTAGAATTATAGGCCAGATTTTTAGTATCTCAGGCAAGTACTAATCCAGCCTCTTCATACTGTGTGTGATCAGAGTCATTCTTGACTTTAGACACCCTAGTTAATGTTAGGAATTTTTATTATTCCCTGTCCTTGCCTAGAACACCCTAACTGGTCCTGAGCTTGCTTGTCTCTGACACTGTTTCCTGCTTACAAAACGTCTTTCTTCCTTCTCCTCTCCTCTATTAAAACTCTTCTGTTTGCTTAATAAATGGCTGTTCATTCATTCAAATAATATTTATTTAATGCATCCTCCTATGTACTAGAAACTATTCAAGGAGCTGGGGATATAGCAGTGAACTAAACACACAAATTTCTGTCCTCGTGGAATATACACTCTAGAGAAAGGACTAGAAAGCCAAGCAGATAAATATATTCTTTGATATCTGTAACAATGAATGGTCTGTAGAAAAATTAATTACGAATAATGGGATAGAGAAAGGAATATGTGCTATTTGAGGTGTGGAAGTGAGGGAAAGCCTGGCATTGGGGGGCAGGAACCATAATGAAGGAAGGGAGGGAAGAGACCCTGCATGTATTTGGAGGAAAAATATTCCAGGCAGAGGAAAGGGCACGCACCATGGTGCTGCAGCAGAGAGGCAAGGAAGCCTGAAGGACGGGAACATAGTTAACGAGTGAAATTAAGCAGAAATGAGGTCAGAGAGAAACCAGTCTGTAAGATGTTGTAGACCGAGATAAGATAGGGAAAGGAAAGGACAGAAAAGAAAAGGAATTTGGACTTAATTCTCATTGTTGAGAAGACCCGGGGGGGAGAGAGAGAGAGTAGGTGAGGGTTGCGAACTGATTTGTGATGAAAAGGATCACTCATGTTGCTGTGCAGGGAATGAACCCTGGGAGAGGCAAAAGTAGCAACTAGGAGACTAGGTAGAAAGTTGTTGGAGGAGAATGGAGAGTTTCACCTTGAGGATGTTAACTTTGTGACGTCCTGTAAACATACAATAAAGCTTTTGCGTAGGACTTAGATATATTCATCTGTGGTTCTGAAATCGCACAACCCAGATAGGACTTCAACCTACGGACCTGGACTCGAACCCAGTCAAAATTCAGATTGGGACTTGAACCCACTGTCTTTTAATTGAGGTCACACAGCTGATCTCAGGACTTAAGGAAGCTCATGTTCTATATGTCTCATCGCCGAAAGAATTCAGTGAGAGGCAAAGTGATAGGTAAGAAGTGGATTTATTTAGAGAGATACACATTCCATAGACAGAATGCGGTCCATTTCAAAAGGTGAGAATGGCCTTGGGAGAAACACACTACAGAGACAGAAGTGAGCCATCTCAGAAGGCTCAGAGGCCCCAAAATATGGGGTGGTTAGTTTTTACGGGCTGGATAATTGCATAGTCTAATGACTGGGAGGCTTATTCCAACTTTTGGAGAAGGGTTAGAGATTTCCAGGAATTGGGCCACCACCCACTTTTTGCCCTTTTATGGTTGGCCTCAGAACTGTCGTGGTGCTGGTGGTGTGCCATTTAGCATCTGCTAATGTATTACAGTGAGCATATAATGAGGCTCAAGGTCCACTGGAAGTCATATCTTCTGCCATCTTGGACCTAGTTGGTTCTAACCGGTTTTTGTCATGTCCTATGGCTATGTCATTCTTTTAAAGGTCATACCCTGACCCCTTCCCTCCTGTTTCAGTTCCAGGGAGAAGTCAAGGCGAAAGACATACATTCAGGAGTCATCAGTGTGCAGATAGAATTTAAAACCATGAGGATGAGATCACCTAGGGAGTGAGATGGATGGAGAAGAGAGGAGGCTGGAGGTCAAAGCACTGGGATTTTGCAGAATTTAGAAGTTGGCAGAAGGAAGAGGTCCAGGCAAAGGTGACTAAGAAGGAATAGTAATGAGGTAGGAGGAAAGCCAATAAAAAGTGAGAGAAAGGCAATAAAGAAAATTTCAAGGAGCGTGTAAGCAGCTGTTTGATGATTAGGCTTGACCATGTCAAGGCCCCTGAAGACCCGGACAAGATCAGTGTCAGTGCAGTGCGGGCACATAAAGGTGATTGGCGTGAGTTCAAGAGAGAATGAGAAGTAAGGGAGCAAACAATCTAAAAGTACTTGAAGAGTTTTATTTTAAGGTGGGACATAGGAATGAGGCAGTAACTGAGGGGTATTTTTTTAAGATGGAAAATAGTATAGCATGTATGCATGCTGATGAGAATAATTTGAAGGGAATGAAAGACAAACTTGCAAGAAGAGGAGCAACTTAGTCATCTGGGATGGGGGAGGAGTTGGAGGACCCAGGTGAGCTGGCAGGGTAGCTGGACAGATCTAAGGACCCACTTGAGGTTAGGTTCATGATTTGGTGTGAGACCAGTTAGTGTGTGTTAATGTCTTTCTCCAGCCATATTCAGCTACTTGGGTGCAGAGGCAGATTAGGTGAAGGGCTAGATTTGAACAGGTTAAGCTTTAGCTACATGGATATAACAAAGCAGGGAGGTGAGAAACTATAACAATGGACCATGGAATCCCAACTGGATAAACAGAGAAGAGCGGGCATGAGTGGTGCCATGGAAATTAAAAAGCCGGCAGGGTCAATCACTTGGCGATACTGGCCGTTGTACAAACCCAGGACAATGTCTTTTTTTTTTTCCAAAATACTCTAAAATGTGCATGACTGGTGAATAGCATATAAAGAGAACCTTCCATGCGTTTAATGAGAAAATAGAGACTTCTTAACACAAAGAAATTAATTTCTAATGGGCAAATTCTAGGGGCATTTTTCAGAATAATGGGAGAATATTGAAGGAAAGAGCCGCAATACTATAAGTTAGGGACTTCCCCATTTGACCTAAGTGTAAGGCTGACAGTGCTGCATGGGGTCCAGACTACGTGGTGACCCATTGCTTTCTCTGTATCAAAAGTGAGTTATTCATCAACCAGAAGTCTAACGAGATGAAGTAGAGATCCACTTGATCTTGAAAGATCAAGACGTGTTATATAAATAATACAGGACTGGAATTTATATTACAGAATTCTTTATTCCAGGAGAAGGAACATGAGGGGAAGGCGGACTGTCTTAACAATTGACTTCTGTCACCATTTAGCAGCCACAGTGAGTTCTGTGGAGATATAGAGATAGATAGATAGATAGATATTCTCTGTCTTCAAGGAATTTATAAATCCTAGGTGTATAGGTACTGAACATGAGTGAACATGAATAATTATAGGATATATATAAGAAATACCAAAAATGTTAATGAAAATGCTGACAACAGGAATGGATGGGTCAGGACTGAAAAATCAGTAGATTTACTAGTATAGTCATTACTGAGGAACTAATATAGTTGCTCCCGGGAAATAAAATCCATTATGTATTGTGGCAGAGACAGCTAGATGCCCAATTCAACATACATTCGACCCTTCCTCCTTCGTAACAGACCCCTGATTTTTATCTGGGCACACTGCTGGCAAAAAGAAAAGTTTATTTCCTAGCCTCCCTTATAATTAGCGTGGTCTTGCTGTTAAATTCGTGCCGTAAGATGTAATTAGAAACACATGGACTTCCAGAAAGTCACAATACAGAGGAAGGAGGCATGCCCTTCTGTCATCCTCCTTTCCTGGACTGTGGATATGACGGCTGGAACTTAAGAATCATCTTGGATCATAATATGACATGGCAGAGACGGCAGAGCAGTAAGATAGGAGGTCAGATCTTTGGTGAACTGGTCTGTGGAGCAACCATAACAACCATTTCTGTTGAGAGCTGCCAAACCTGATCATAACAAGCACACACATTTATCGCTGTAGATACCACAGTCTCAGGTCACATACTGGTCACTCAGTAAATATTTGATGAATAAACACAATTATTTGTGATGGGGGTTTTGCTTCTGAAAGTGCTGTTGTAGTGGAAACTCTAATGATGTTTCCCCCAATATAGCAGTTTTTTCTTCTATTGCCTTTAACTAGAGGAGCCTCTGAAAGTGACATATATATATATATATATATATATATATATATACAGTTAGAAGCAAATTTAAGACGGGATATAAATTTTATTCACAAATATTTGCAAAACATTTGCTCTTAAAAATTGCCCTATGTATTAGTGATTGCTGTGCGACAAATCACCCAAATACTCATTGGCTTAAAACAATAATCATTTATTACGTTCTTGCTTCCGTGGCCTGGCTGGGGTTCAGCCGACCGAAGTTTGGCTCAGCTGGGCAGCTCTGCATCTCACTGCAGGACTACAGCCTGGCCGGCTCAGCTCTGCTCAGAGTGTCTCTCATTCTTGGGCAAGTGGGCTACCCCAGGCACTTCTTCACACGATGATGGCAGAAGCACAAGAAAAGGAAGCACTCGAGGATTTTTTAGGCCTAGGCTTGAACTGGCACGTAGTCCCTGTAGCCTACATGCCATTGGCCAAAGCAAGTCACATGCTCTCATAGACTCAATATGGCCATAAACTATTTTCGCCTCCTCCCATCAAGAGGTAGTTTGTTTCCCAGACATATTCTTTACCTCTTGAAGATGGGCTCGTGACTTGCTTTGACCAGTCGAGTGTGATAGAAGTGAAGTTTTGTGACTCAGTGAGCCCTAGCCTAAAATGGCCTTGTATTTCCACCCTCACCCTCTTGGGATGCTGTGGCCACCACACGAGGATGAGGAAACCCAACTCAGTTGAGCCTCTTCACGGAGGAAAGCCCACGTGGAGAGAGGCCTGGCCATCCCAGATGTCCTAGCTCAGCCCCCAAGCTGCCTATTTAGCTGAACGTAACTTCACGAATGAGCCCAGGTCGGAACAGCAAAAGAACCCCCTGTCCAAACTGTAGAATTGTGACATAGCTATTTTAAGCCACTAAGTTTGGGAATGGTTTGGTATGCAACAATCGAGAAATAACACATATATCTAAGACCAAAGTCAAGCGACAGGGAAGTATACTCTGCGTCAAGTAAGTCTGTGGGTACAGGGAGGGGTAAAGAATTGAGACCAACACATCAATCCACTCTGGTGTGTAATATCTGACTTTTAACTCTTTTAAATATCGTTTGACCTTTAGTTGTTAGTGGCTTCTGACATTTTAAATCTGGTTTCTTGCTCCTCAGCCCATTCTATCTTCATGATCGTTTATCTCCAATTCTTCCCTTCCTGTACTCACACGCTGCTGCCCAGTCATGAGATGGAGTCTGTTTCTGCATACCCGTGAATCTGGGCTGGCCTGGAACTGCTTTGACCGATAAAATACAGAGAAGAAACACTGTCTCAACGCCTAGCCTTTTAGAGGCCTGGCAGCCTCCATGTCCTGCCACCTTGTAAGAAGTACAACTGCCGAGGCAACTCTGCTGAGAGAAAGCAAGTTTTTGACGTTTGTTGCAGACAGATGATCACTTACACATATGTTTTGTAAGGTCTGTTTTGCATTTTCAGTTTTTTAAGATGACAGACACCACATTTTGTTTATACCGTCATCAGGTGATAGACATTTAGGTTGTTTCCACTTCGGGGGAATTATGCATAATGCTGCTGTGAACATTCGTGTGCAGGTTTTTGTGTGGACACGTTTTCATTATTCTGCATGTGAGTGAAGTTGCTAGGCCATATGGTAGCTACACACCTTTGAATCTCTTTTCCTAAAGGAATACGTTTAAAAAAAATCTGAATCTGTGACAGAATTTAGAGGGCCAGACAGCCTTGGAAATTACAAGTGAACTTTTTAAAATGCAGCATGTTGGAGAGGAATTACAAATTTAGTATAACATGGTGAAAAAGCTCAAGCTGATCACGTACAGCATAAAATAAAACAGAAAGGAAGCCAGGAATGTAAAGTGTGTGTGTTAATATAAATGATGTCGTATACTTATGCCTGGATCCCGATCTGAGCCCATCCTCCCCTCTCCCCAGGGCACCTCTGTTCCGCCACCCTGGCCTCCACAGGAGACAGCTCAAGGGACCACTCTCCCGCCTCGTCAGCTGTCTGATCGCTCAGCAGTGTATCAGAGGGGTCTTCCTTGATCACCTACCTAAAATACCTGTCCCTCACCGTCATGCCCTTAGCCAATCCCCACATTCAGAGCGTTTTTCAGCACCTCAGATGTTCACTCGTTCATTCATTTATTGGTGTCTGTCACTCCCAGACTGTGAGCTCTGTGAGAAGCGGACATTCATTTAAATTGTAATATCCCCCACCTCAAAACAGAGCCCATCGCTCAAGCTATGTTTATTAAATGAATGGGTGAATGAATGAACGAATAAATCCTTCCAGTCCTTGCAAAGCCTTTTTTCCTTTTAAAAAAAAATTTATTGAAATATAGTTGATTTGCAATGTTGTGTTTCAGATGTACAACACAGTGATTCAATCATACATATATATGTATATCTGTGGCTATATATATTCTTTTCTTTACATCATCTTCCATTATAGCTTTTTACGAGATATTGAGTAGAGTTCCCTGTGCTGTACAGCAGGTCCTTGTTGGTTATCTATTTTATGTATAGTAATGTGTACATTTTTGATCGCAAACTCCTAATTTATCCCTCCCCCGACCTTTCCCCTTTGGTAATCACAAGTCTGTTTTCAAAGTCTGTGAGTTGATTTCTGTTTTGTAAGGAAGTTCATTTGTATCATTTTTTTTAGATTCCACATACAAGCGATATCATACGATATTTGTCTTTCTCTGTCTGACGTACTTCACTTAGTACACTTAGTATGATAATCTCTGGGTCCATCCATGTTGTTACAGATGGCATTATTTCATTCTTTTTTTATAGCTGAGTAGTATTCCATTGTGTATATATGTACCACATCTTCATTACCTATTCATCTGTCGATGGACACTTAGGTTGCTTCCATGTCCTGGCTATTGTAAATAGAGCTGCAGTGAACGTTGTGGTACATGACTCTTTCTGAATTATGGTTTTCTCAGCGTATATGCCCAGTAGTGGGATTGCTGGGTCGTATGGTAGTTCTATTTGTAGTTTTTTAAGGAACCTCCATACTGTTCTCCACAGTGGCTGTATCAATTTACATTCCCACCAACAGTGCAAGAGGGCTCCCTTTTCTCCACACCCTCTCCAGCATTTGTTGTTTGTAGACTTTTTGATGGCCATTCTGACTGGTGTGAGGTGATAACCTCATTGTAGTTTTGATTTGCATTTCTCTAATAATTAACAATGTTGAGCATCTTTTCATGTGCCTTTTGGCCATCTGTATGTCTACCTTGCAAAGCCTTTGCTGCATCGAGGACTGTCCTGTGGGAAACTGCATCAAGCTAATACCATGTGAAGTTGGCCACTATCAGAAAATTCCAAGGGACATTAGTCAGTTCACATCTGCGTCGTGGAAGCAGAAAAGAAAACAGAACCTAAAATTAACCTAAGTACTTCTGTTCTCACTTCATGACATGGTTTCTGCTGCTTTGCTCTTCAGCAGTTTTGGCCTTTTATACTTTCAGTGTTTGCTGTTGTTTACTTCACACCTGTGTGGCACAGAACAGTAGGGCTGGTTAAAAAAACCTGACATCGGCAGAAGCCTTAATTACTGGTGCAGATAGAGCTCAGCCTGATTATCTCTACAAGAGTCCTTTTAAAAGTCCCAAATCCCTGAGGGCAAGTGTCCACCCGGCTTTCCCCTCCATATTTTCTTCATCTGACCCCTGGTGTCGTTGATCTGTTTTTAAAGTCCTTCCTTTCATCTCTCTTCATTTCTTTCACATTTGTCCCCGCTTTTTCCATCTTCTGTGCCTATTTAAACTCAAAGACTAGTGTAGACAGCTGTACCAGGAGAGGCCTGTACTTTTGTGTCGCTTAATATTTTCTGCCACATCTTTTAGTTACTTCCTTATCTCAGTTCAGTTATATTGAACAAATGTTTGTGGAGTAGCTACTGTGCAGGACGCTTGCTGAGCCTCGGAGACACCGAAATTATCAAACAATTCCTGCTTCTAGTATTTCGCAGTTTTAACAGTCTCCAGTCCATTCATTTGTGTTAGGATCGTAAGCTTCTTGAAGTTTCTCCATGGGCTTAGAATAGCTTACACATAGGTAATGTTTATTTGTGTGGGACATGAATTAAACTGGGATGAATTAAACCAACCTGGAATTTGATTTCTTTTACTCCTCTTCAATCCAATCTATGTCTACCTGTGATACAATAATAAACACACATTGGGTCTTTGTCCCCAGTTCCTGACACAGAGCTCCTAAATCCCTTGGAATCTCCTGAGTGAGAGGAACGTCTTCTTTTCTAATGAGGTGACTCTTGCTGGGCCTCTAGATAGCTTCACGATGGGGGCTGGTTGCCAGAAAGACCAAGACTTGATTAGAGGTTTACAACTTGCAGTCCTGCTTCCAACCTCCAGGGAGGGGGGAGGGGCTGGAGCTTGAGCTCATCACCAATGGCCATGATTTAATCGGTCATACCTGCATAATGAAACCTCCACGAACACCCCTGAACGATGAGGTTCCGGAAGCTTCTGGGTTGGTGAACACATGGAGGTGCTGGGAGGGTGGCACAGTCCAGAGAGGGTGAAAAAGCTCTGCACCCCATCCGCCCGCCTTGCTCTACGCGTCTCTTCTATTTGGCTCTTCCTGAGTTGTATCCTTATAATAAATCAATAGCAGTAACTAAACTACTTTCCTGGGTTCCAGGAGCCATTCTAGCAAATCACCAGACCTGGGAGGGTGGGTCATGGGAACTTTGATTGATAGCTGGTGGGTTAGGAGTACAGGCGGCAACCTGAAGTGAGACTGCGCTTACGCCAGGTAATTATTAGTATCGGAATCGAATTGAATTGTGGGACACCTGTTTGGTGTCCAGAGGGTTGGAGAATTGGTTGGTGTGGGGAAAAAAAAGCCCTCACATTTGGTGTCAGAAGTATTGTGAGAACAGACTCTTGGGTATATATACCTAGGAACTGCTGGATCTTTGGCATTCAGAATATATAAAGAACTCTTGCAACTCAGTAATAAGGAGACAACCCGATTTAAAAGTGGGCAAAAGATCTGAATATATATTTCTCCAAAGAAGATATACAAATAGTCCACAAGCACAAGAAAAGATGTCCAACATCATTAGTCAATAGGGAAATGCAAATCAAAGCCACGATAAAATGCTACTGCCCACCCATGAGGATGGTTATAATAAAAAGATAGGCAATAACAAGTATTATAGTCAAGGATGTGGAGAGCTCTGAAACCTTCCTACATTGCTGGTGAGAATATAAAATTGTGCAGCTACTGTGGAAAGCAATAGGGCAATTGCTAGAAGTGTCAGACATGGAGTTACCATTTGACCCGGCAGTTCCTAGTATATACCCAAGAGAAATTAAGACACAGACACAGGGAAAAAAAAAAGACACAACCACACAAAAGTACGTGCAGGCATGTACACAGCAGCATTTTTCATAATAGCCAAAAAGCGGGGATAACCCAAGTGTCCATCAGCTGATGAGTGGATAAAGAAAATGTGGCACATCCATACAATGGGGTATTATTTAGCAGTAAAAAGAAATGAAGTCCTGATACATGCTATGACACAGATGAACCTCGAAAACATTACGCTTAGTGAAAGAAGCCAGTCTCAAAATACCACATATTGGGTGATTCCATTTATATGAAATGTCCAGAATAGGCAAATCTGTATAGACAAGTAGCTTCATGGTTGCCAAAAGGTGAGGGCTGTGAGAGTTTGGGGGAGCAATGGAGGATGAATGCTAATGGGTACAGCGTTTCTTTGGGGTGATAAAAGTGTTCTAAAAGTGACGGTGGTGATGGTTGCACAACTCTGGGAATATACGAAAAAACCACTGAATCGTGCACTTTAAATGGGCGAATTGTATGGTATGTGAATTATATCTCAGTCGGGCTGTTTAAAAACTGGTATCGGCCTTCCCCGGGAACAGCACAAGGTATGCACCTGAAATGGCAGGTTCAGTCTGACCCTTCTCAGTTCACGGACTTTACCATGAGTTAGTCGCTTAATATAAACAAGAATCCCTAGTAGTCAGAGAAATGCAAACTGAAACATTCGCAGGGATATCACCTCACACCTTTCAGGCTGACCAAAAATCAGAAATGTGGATCCTGTCAAGGGCTGGAAGAGATGTGGGAAAAGAGGAACATACCCTCCTCCCCTGCTGGGGGGCATCTAACCTAGTGCAGCCATTCTGGAGAAATAATCTGTCATAATTTAGTCTTGTGAAGAAGACACGTATGACACGTATTCTGTGGCCCAGCAGTTCTGCTCCTGGTATATATTCCAAAGAAATTTTCACACGGGTCTATGTGGGAACATGTGTGAAGATGTTCCTGGCATCACAGCCCAGAGTGAAAGGGGTTGGAGTCTATGTGGGCGCTCATTCCCGGGTGAGGAGACAGGTTAAATGTGATGCACGTGCTGGCGTCTAATGGCTCTGTGAGTGGCATCAGGTTAGGTGTGGGCAAAGCTGCGTGGATGACCCTTAAATATATGGTGCTGAGTGGAAAAATATAAACACTGGATGGAGATATTTAATACTGTTTCCATACATTAAAAATGTGCACACAGGGAATTCCCTGGCGGTCCAGTGGTTAGGACTCTGCGCTTTCACTGCCGAGGGCCCGGGGTTCAATCCCTGGTTGGGGAACTAAGATCCCGCAAGCCACAGGGTGCGGCCAAAAAAAATTTTTTTTTAATGTACACACATAAAACACTGTATTTTACAATAATACCGTCAAATTAAAAGATAACCCACTCAAATAAATTGGAAATTATCCCTATGCCTGCTGGATCCTCCTCCTATGAGTCATAAAATGTCAGAAGTAGGAATTCCCTGGCGGTCCAGTGGTTAGGTCTTCCACTGCAGGGGGCACGGCCAATATCTGGTCGGGGAACTAAAATCCCACATGCCACACAGCCTGGCCAAAAAAAAAAAAAAAAGGTCAGAATTTATAGAGCTAGTAAAGATGAAAAAATATCCATCAGTAAGTCTGTAGGAGGGATTTCTGCCTGGATAGGAGACTGTCTCAGATGGCCTAGAGCTAGATAAGACAAAACAGTTCTATCAATAAGGTAATCTTGCAACCTCTGTTAGGTTGCAAGATTATGGCTGAATCCTGAGACAATCTAATTTCTTGACTATTTTAAGGGTCAGTAGCCAGGGGTGGCTTCTCCAAAACAGGATTTAAACCTTGGCTCTCTGAAATGGAAAATGGTTGGTTTTGCTCTAAACTGAGGTTGAACCATTGATTCCACAATGGCTCTTGGTATGTCCCTCAGCTTTTCTACTAGCCCAGCTATGTACATGGTTTCCTTAAACTTTCCTTAAAACAAATGTACCCACAACCCTAGTTTTTTGTTTGTTTGTTTGTTTGCGGTACGTGGGCCTCTCACTGCTGTGGCCTCTCCCTTTGCGGAGCACAGGCTCCGGACGCGCAGGCTCAGCGGCCACGGCTCACGGGCCCAGCCGCTCCGCGGCACGTGGGATCCTCCCGGACCGGGGCACGAACCCGCGTCCCCTGCATCGGCAGGCGGACTCTCAACCACTGCGCCACCAGGGAAGCCCTGCATCGGCAGGCGGACTCTCAACCGCTGCGCCACCAGGGAAGCCCGAGTGCCCAGTTTTTGCATCATTTTGCCAGTGGCTCCTGGCATTCCCTCAGACCATTCTGCCTAACGTTAAAATGGACTAAGCCAGGTTCCATGCCAGAAAGACTTGGTTTTCTCTCCTGGCATCATTATTTACAGCTGATTGTACTTAGTTAAGTCATTTAACTTCTCAGAGCTTCTGTTTTTCTACATAAAAAAGAGATAATAATAAAATATGTTAGCTATCCTAAGTATTTTCTATGCAATTACATATATACATATTGAAGCTCAAATTGTATCCTATTTATTTTGCATATTCTTCTGTTAATTTTGTTTTTAATATATATATATATACATACACACACACGCACGCATATATATAATGAATGGCTGTCCACGTCAATATAGATAAACAGTTAATGGCTGTCATGCATGTGGTAGGACAGGGGGTAAAAGGGAAATCTCTGTACCTTCCACTCAACTTTGTGGAGCACCAAACTCTGCTCTTAATAATAGCCTATTTTTAAAAAAATTTAAAGTTGATTCAACAAAATGATTGAGGAATTTAAAATGCATGTTAATAGAATTTCATGGTTAATCGTTATTGAATCTAGGATTGTACTATGTTAGATTATATGTGCAAAGTAATATTTTCATATTTAAATAGTGTACTCAGTGAGAGAAATGATCTCAATATGAACATTTAATACATAATTTTAGATAATAGCTGTCCATAGCAATATGTACTTAAAAAGAAGTTGACTTTACTTTGTAGAGCAGTTTCAGGTTCTCAGCATTGAGTAGGAGGTAAGAGAGTTCTCACATATCCCTGACCCCTCGCCCAGGCACAGCCCCTCCACTATCAACATCCCCCCACCAGAGTGTTACATTTGTCACAATCGATTCGTCACGATCGACTTGACACATCGTTGTCGCCCAAAGTCCATGGTTTACATTACGGTTCACTCTTGGTGTTGTACATTCTGTGGATTTTGACAAATATGTACTTTTTAACGGCCACATGGAGTACCATGGTATGATCTGCCATGAATAGTTTAAACAATTATTTGAAAATGAAGTTCATTTGAAAATTTTTTCTACTGTATACGATACAGATGATGCAATGTGTGTTAAAATCCTTGCTATTTTAACTTATCAATCAATATAAGATTGATGCATAGAAAAATCAACAGAGGACATGAATAGTCATTTTATAAAAGAAGACATATAAATGGACAGTACAAAATGAGAAGTTGCTCAGTCGCATTAACAATCAAGGAAAGGAGATTTAGAAAAAGACATCCTTTTCGAGAGACATAGGTTGGTGGAGATGAAAAAGATTGATAATATCGGGACTGGCCCTGCTGTAAACTGGGGGTGGAAGGGTAAATCTTTGCACCCTTCTTCTTTTTTTTTTAAATATTTATTTTATATCTGGTCACCTTCATGAGTTTTTCTTTTATTTATTTATATTTATTTAGCTGCATCAGATCTTAGTTGCGGCATGCGGGATCTTCCTTGCGGCACGTGGACTTCTCTCTAGTTGCGGAGTTCGGGCTCCTGAGTGCGTGGGCTCAGGAGTTGTGGCACGCAGGCTTAGTTGCCCCGTGGCATGTAGGATCTTAGTTCCCCGACTAGGGATCAAACCCGCATCCCCTGCATTGGAAGGCAGATTCTTAACCACTAGGGAAGTCCCCTTTGCACCCTTCTAAGAGGGCAAGTTAGCAATATGTAACAACAGTTACAATGCACAGATCTTTTGGATTATTTTTAACCTTTCAAAACCTGTGGTAATAGTATTATTGTTATAGTTCTTATCTTCTAAAGACAAACATTGAAATTTTTTTAAAATAAATTTATTTTATTTATTTTTGGCCGTGTTGGGTCTTCGTTGCTGCACGCAGGCTTTCTCTAGTTGTGGAGAGCGGGGCTACTCTTCGTTGCGGTGCGCAGGCTTCTCATTGCGGTGGCTTCTCTTGTTGCGGAGAACGGGCTCTAGGCGCGCAGGCTCAGTAGTTGTGGCACATGAGCTCAGTAGTTGTAGCTCCCGGGCTCTAGAGTGCAAGCTCGGTAGTTGTGGTGCACGGGGCTTAGTTGCTCCGCAGCATGTGGGATCTTTCCGGACCAGGGCTCGAACCCACGTCCCCTGCAGTGGCAGGTGGATTCTTAACCACTGCACCACCAGGGAAGTCCCAAACATTGAAATATTATGAATGAAATTTTATAATATGGATTGCTTCAAAATAGTCTGGTGAGGGCTGGGGAAAAGTGGGTGGAGGTATAGATGAAGCAGATGAATTCTCATGTGTTGAAGCTGGGTATGTGATAAATATATACTTGGTCTTTGTCCTTGGTTCCTGGTACACAGTTTCTAAATCCCTTGAGTGATAGGAGCATCTTTTGTTCTAATGAGGCCACTCCTGGTGGATTCAGGATGGGGGCTGATCACCATAAAGACCAAGGCGTCATTAGAGGGTTGGAACTCTCAGGCCCACCCCCTTACCTCATCTTGTCCTTCAGTGGTTTATGGAAGAGACAGACTCTGGTCAGAACATGAGATGGTGATAATAAAAGGGAAGCAGGCAAGCCCATGTTGGAACCTACAGAAGAAAAGAAAGGTAGTTGAACGCCTATGACCGAAAGCAATACTGGAGTCACACGGTCCGAGTCCCAGGCCTCACAGCACCTCCTCCTCAGGCCCAGGGCCACCTGCTCCCTGCTCCTTCTTTTCCTTCAACCACAGCCTGCTGCAGGCCCACGCACAAAGTGGCCAGCATTGCTGGGGAAACTCCCCGTACCGTTGTCCAGCAGCAGAGACCTTGAGGTCTGAGGAAGGTCTCTGGGGTAGGGGTTGGTGGGTGGGCTGGAGGGGATGTAAGTGTGGAGGTGGGAGAGATGTGGCCATGGTTCTCAATTTTTTTTTCTTTTTTGGCCGTTCCATGTGGCCTGTGGGATCTCAGTTCCCAGACATGGGATCGAACCCGTGCCCCCTTTAGTAGAAGCGTGGAGTCCTAACCACTGGACGGCCAGGCAACTCCCTGTTTCTCCATTTCGAATAGATGAATGTATTTCTCATGAAAACATTCCTGCCCTTGGCAGCAGGCTCTCTTGGTGCCATTGCAGGATAGAAAGATTTGTGGGCTGACCAGAGACCTAACCACCATAACTTCTAACATTACGTTAAAGGAAAATGCATTCTGAGTTATAAACAACCAACTAACAAAGGCTTTCTTAGAACATTCGTTCAACAATTATTTACCAAGAGCCTACTAGTTTCTTTTGTTTGTTTGCTTTTATTGAAGTAGAGTTGATTTACAGTGGTGTGTTAGTTTCTGGTGAACAGCAAAGTGATTCAGTTATATATACATATACATATTCTTTTTCATATTCTTTGGCAGTATGGTTTATTACAGGATATTGAATACAATTGCCGGTGCTATACAATAGGACCTTGTTGTTTATCCATTCTATATATAATAGTTTGCATCTGCTAGTCCCAAACTCCCAATCCAACCCTCCCCCACCCCTCCCCCTTGGCAACCACAAGTCTGTTCTCTATGTCTCTGAGTCTGTTTCTGTTTTGTAGATAAGTTCATTTGTGTCATTTTTTAGATTCCACATATAAGTGATATCATATGGTATTTATCTTTCTCTTTTTGACTTACTTCGCTTAGTATGATAATCTCCAGGTCCATCCTTGTTGCTGCAAATGGCATTATTTTTTTCCTTTCGATGAGCCTACTAGTTTCAAGCACTACTTCTAGGTGCTAGTAACACAGCAGTGAAGAAAATAGAATAAAATCCTTTCTATTAAGAAACATTATTTAAACCTTGGAAATAAAGCAAAAACATGAGTGTACTTTCAATGTCATGGGAGGGCATTGTTTATCAGGCATACCCAAGGAATATTTCATAATCTAGGGGGAATATACCTTGTTCAAATCACTGTTTACTTTTTTTAAGTTAATTAATTAATTTATTTATTTTTGGCTACGTTGGGTCCTTGTTGCTGCGGGTAGGCTTTCTCTAGTTGCTGCGAGCAGGGGCTACTCTTCATTGCCACGCGGGCTTCTCATCGCGGTGGCTTCTCTTGCTGCGGAGCACGGCTCTAGGCACGCGGGCTTCAGTAGTTGTGGCTTGTGGGCTTAAATTGCTCTGCGGCCCCAGACCGGGGCTCAAACCCATGTCCCCTGCATCGGCAGGCGGACTCTCAACCACTGCGCCACCAGGGAAGCCCACTGTTTACTCTTGATTAAAGGGCCCAATCATAGTGAAGTTACATGTTTTTTCCCATAAAGATGCAAATAATTTTTGTCCGTTAGAAAAGATAACTCCAAAGGCTACAATTAACTGCCTTGAAGAACGTTAACCAGTTTTATATCCAGTGTAGCAATCTTATTCCAGCATTCTTTCATTAAGTAGGAACCAGTCTTAACCGTCTTGCTGGCTCCCTATTAAGCAGTTGAATAAAATCTTTGACATGTGTTCATTATATATTTTTATGAGAATGGTATTTTTAACTTTTCAAAACTTATACTTTGATAGTCTCCTCATGGAGTTTATAATCTGGTTATACCTTCTCCCTTTGCTTTCTTTTTCTAATTTGGGGTTCAAACTAGTGGACTGAGACAGAATAATTCTTCCCATTTATTTTTCTCCTTCTCTTGGCCTTTTTGGATAGTAAATGAAGGAGACCAGAATACATCACCACAAAATAAACCTCTTTGACCTGAAAATTATTTTCGGCTTAAGACAGTTGAGAAGCAATGAACACAGGAAAGGCTCTCCCTAGTTGCTCTCTTTTCTACCTATAGGCAAGATATAAATTCTCCTTTTCCTGGAGATAAATTCTGTGAGCCCAGAGAGGGCAGCAGAGGAATCCACAAACAAACCTTACTTCATTAGTTTCCTCCCATATATTTACCTTCCCACAGTTTGCTGCACTTGGAAGCCTAAAACTATGTTCCTTTGTCCTGTGACTTTCCTACAAATGTACTGTTCTTTGTTGAATATGTTATATAAAAGCCAGACTTCTAAGCCACCACTTTGAGTTACTCTTCATTTTAACTTTTTCCCCACATGATGTGTACTGCACACATGAATAAACTGTTTTTCCCTTATTAATGTCTTTTTGCTGAAGAGCCCCAGCTGAAAACCTAAGAACCTAAGACGGGGAGAGATGAAGTTTTGCCCCTCCTCTCCACACGTAAAGAAACAAATCACCTGCAATGGGCTGAATGTTTACATCTACCTCCCACCCCAACTCATATATTGAAACCCTAATAACAATGTGATAGTTTTTGGAGGTAGGGCCTTTGGGATGTAGTTAGGTCATAAGGGCGGAGCCCTCATGATGAAGGCTCTTCTTATATAAGAAGAGGCCAGCTGGCTCTCTTTCTGCCGTATGAAGATATGATGAGAGGACAACAGTCCGTAACCCAGGAGAGGGTTCTCACCAGAACCTAACCATGCTGGGCTGATCTCAGACTTCCAGCCTCTAGAACTGTGAGAAACAAATTCTGTTGTTAAACCACCCAGTCTGTGGTGATTTGGTACAGTAGCGTAAACTAAGACAATACCCTTACATTTTGACTTTGTTCCTGCAGTGCAGGAGACAAGTGATTGTTGAAGTCATGATCACATAGCCTGGTTGCGGGCAGGCATGCAAGTACTTAGAGTTTGATTTTTTTTTTTTTTTTTTTTTTTTTTTTTTTTTGTACGCGGACCTCTCCCTGTT